>NC_134269.1:3856713-4156713 GCF_031893055.1 Leptodactylus fuscus
GACATATAATTTACGGGTGACTGTAGGAGGATTATACTGTGTGGAATCACATGAAAAATGAATGAGAATGGGTGGAGTCAACATAAAAGTGGGTGGGGCCTAATTCGCTGCGGCGCGCTGCGCATAGGGCCCTGCCAAAGTCAATTGCCCAGGGCCCCGCAAACCCACAAATTTGGCTCCACCCACTTTTATGTTGATTCCACCCATTCTCATTCATCATGTGCTCCCACACATAATCCTCCTACAGTCACCCGTAAATTATATGCCCCCCTCCATCTCTCCCCCAGTTTCATATACACCCTTCCTCTGCCCCCAGTTTCATTTCCCCCCCTCCATCTCTGTCCCTAGTTTCATCACGTTCTCCCCCTTCATCTGCCCACAGTTTAATGTCCCCCGTCTCTGCCCCAGTGTCATGCCGTCCCCCCTCCCCTTCATTTGCCCCCCAGTTTCATTGGGCCCCCTCCAGCTCTGTCCCTAGTTTCATGCCGTTCTCTCCCCACCCCTTCATCTTCCCCAGTGTCATGCCGTTCCCCCTCCCCTTCATTTGCCCCCCAGTTTCATTGGGCCCCCTCCAGCTCTGTCCCCAGTTTCATGCCGTTCTCTCCCCACCCCCTTCATCTTCCCCAGTGTCATGCCGTTCCCCCCTCCCCTTCATTTGCCCCCCCAGTTTCATTGGGCCCCCTCCATCTCTGTCCCCAGTTTCATGCCGTTCTCTCCCCACCCCTTTCATCTTCCCCAGTGTCATGCCGTTCCCCCCCTCCCCTTCATTTGCTCCCCAGTTTCATGGGCCCCCTTCATTATGTTCCACCTTAATATTTAATACAAAACAAACACTTACACTCACCTTCTATCACTCACCTTCCATCGTTCCCCCGACGCTCCTCTCTCCTCTCTCCCACTCCAGTCACATACGCAATTAAAGCAGGAGCTGTGAGATCAGCTCCTGCTTAGCTCCGGCCCGGCTTGCGTGTGTAAGCGTGATGTGATGACGTCATCGCACCTACACACGCAAGCCGGGCCGGAGCTTTAAAGCAGGAGCTGATCTCACAGCTCCTGCATCGCGTATGTATTCAGCTCATCGGCGGATGGATGCCGATGAGCTGAAATCGTGACAGGCAAGTGCCGGGGGGCCCCCAGAGGCTCTGTGGGCCCCGGAACTTGCCCGACTATGCCGAGCTGACCGGGACCATTTTGTTAGGGCCGGGCCGCGGGGCCCCGCTAAGCGCAGGGCCCCGGGCGGTTGCCCGGCTCGCCCGGCCCTGGATCCGCCCCTGATTTACTGCATTGGATTTTATTTAGGGATATCAGAGTACAGGGGGCGATGGCTTTTACACATCACATTATTCAGATTTTAATTTAATTACAATTTTGAAATCTGTGTGGTCGCTTATTTAAAAAGTCTCTGGAGGTGACTGTTACGATCAGCAGGCTTACTTAAAAAAACTAAAATAAACAAAAACCTGCAGAGCTCAACTGGGCACTGAACCGCAGAGCTACCCTGGTGTGAACAAGGCCCAACAGTTAACATCACTGCCGGGCTAAACAACCAACTGGATTTTTCTCTGTTAGCTTTTCAGGGAAAGCTCTTGTAGTACAGAGCAACCGCTAATGAATACTAAAGTCTTGTAGTTACTCCACTGCAAGACAAACATAAACAAACTTAGACCATGTGCTCCCAGTAACCTCCGGGGCCGCACTCACTACAGCAACCTGATGTAGAAGCGCCACAGGTAGCAGAGTAGCTAAGGTAGGAGTTCCCTGGGAAATTACTAAGGAAACAATTCCATCTAGGGAACAATTCTAACTAAAGTCCTACTTAGCTAATGCAGCTTACTGACGTGCACAATTCTGAATTAAGGCTGAGGCACCGGGTGAACATACCTGCTTCCTTAAATAGAGGGAAGGTGTTCCTGAACAGCCAGCCCAGGTGCCCAAGCCAGGTGCTCATATTCTGACACCACTGTCAGTCAGCAGACTGATAACGCCAAAAGGCTGCAAGGGAATTAACCCCTGCCATGCTGGACTCCCAGTAACAAGGAGGAACTGACAGTGTGTTACGGCGCCACAACAGATTAAAAGGCTACGACCCGATCCCCTGGACGCATCTGCTGCACTGTCCTAACACTACCTCCCCCCCCCCTCCATTGTGCAACAACACCATACGTTTCTGGTCCGAAAACAGAGATGGCGGGAAGAGAGCCAGACATGACCCCCGGGGACAAATCCATCCCTAGCCAACGTCTAACGTCAGCTGACATTCTCATCCCATCCTTGTCTGCCTCAAAGTAGAACGTACAGACCATGGACCTTTGCCATTTGATAACTTTACCACAGGATTTTGCAAGTCTGGGGAATGAACATATTTAGTCCCTCTTTTATCCTGCCCTGATACTGTGCCTACACTTTGCTTAGTGTTTGGTTTTTTCCCACTTTTCTTTTGCGGGCACAAAACCTCCCTGGCACATGATGGCAGGGGACAACAAGAATTCTTTGCAGTTTTTGGCTTCCACTCTCTCTTTCTCACTTGCCCACTAAGCAAACCATTCTTTTGCAAATGTGATTCACGTGGTGTTTATCCTCCTTAATATGAGCTGACACAACCCGAGTCTTAGAGCGAGAGAAAGGGTAAACACTGCCCCGAGGCGGCTTTTTTTTGCCCCTGGCAACAGGTCCGTGGAGCACACACAAGGCCTGTGTTCTGGCAGAGTCTCAGCAGCATTCTTAGAAGAGACGTCTGCAAACCCTGCGTACTGAGGGGGCAAGCCCTCCTTTTTTGGAGACCTCACTGGAGAGATAGCTGGTGGTATGGGTACACAACACCTCTCCTGGTGCTCCGGACTCTACCTAATGATCTGCCCTTGCCTCCAGTGGCTATGACTGGGGGGTGCCTACCCAACCAGGCGAGAACTAACAATACTGGGTCCACTAAGCCCTCCATAATGTGGAAGGAGAGCTGCTCAGTGTGCAGTGTCCCACTCCGCAGAAGCATCGGTGGGGTTTCAAACCGGATCTGGGCCAGAACAGCCAGCCTAGGTGCCCAAGCCAGGTGTTCATAGACTGACACCACTGTCAATCAGCAGACAGACCATGCCCAAAGGCTGCAAGGGAATTAACCCCTGCCATGCTGGACTCCCAGTAACAAGGAGGAACTGACAGTGTGTTACGGCGCCACAACAGATTAAAAGGCTGCGACCCGATCCCCTGGACGCATCTGCTGCACTGTCCTAACACTACCTCCCCCCCCCCCCCTCCATTGTGCAACAACACCATACGTTTCTGGTCCGAAAACAGAGATGGCGGGAAGAGAGCCAGACATGACCCCCGGGGACAAATCCATCCCTAGCCAACGTCTAACGTCAGCTGACATTCTCATCCCATCCTTGTCTGCCTCAAAGTAGAACGTACAGACCATGGACCTTTGCCATTTGATAACTTTACCACAGGATTTTGCAAGTCTGGGGAATGAACATATTTAGTCCCTCTTTTATCCTGCCCTGATACTGTGCCTACACTTTGCTTAGTGTTTGGTTTTTTCCCACTTTTCTTTTGCGGGCACAAAACCTCCCTGGCACATGATGGCAGGGGACAACAAGAATTCTTTGCAGTTTTTGGCTTCCACTCTCTCTTTCTCACTTGCCCACTAAGCAAACCATTCTTTTGCAAATGTGATTCACGTGGTGTTTATCCTCCTTAACATGAGCTGACACACCCCGAGTCTTAGAGCGAGAGAAAGGGTAAACACTGCCCCGAGGCGGCTTTTTTTTGCCCCTGGCAACAGGTCCGTGGAGCACACACAAGGCCTGTGTTCTGGCAGAGTCTCAGCAGCATTCTTAGAAGAGACGTCTGCAAACCCTGCGTACTGAGGGGGCAAGCCCTCCTTTTTTGGAGACCTCACTGGAGAGATAGCTGGTGGTATGGGTACACAACACCTCTCCTGGTGCTCCGGACTCCACCTAATGATCTGCCCTTGCCTCCAGTGTCTATGACTGGGGGGTGCCTACCCAACCAGGCGAGAACTAACAATACTGGGTCCACTAAGCCCTCCATAATGTGGAAGGAGAGCTGCTCAGTGTGCAGTGTCCCACTCCGCAGAAGCATCGGTGGGGTTTCAAACCGGATCTGGGCCAGAACAGCCAGCCCAGGTGCCCAAGCCAGGTGTTCATAGACTGACACCACTGTCAATCAGCAGACAGACCATGCCCAAAGGCTGCAAGGGAATTAACCCCTGCTATGCTGGACTTCCAGCAACAAGGAGGGACTGACAGTGTGTTACAACAGAGGAACGGGCTGTGACCCGACCCCCTGGCCACATCTTCCGCACTGTCCTAACAGTGACACACTTCCACTGCCTGATCTCAATATAATATAATGTTTGAGGAATTCATTAAACCTATTACTCCAGAATTCTGATGTAGAAAACAGAAAAAAAAAATTGCAATTTTTTGAGCTCACATGTGGGGCAATTTATAGTTCCCCATTTTCCATGTTTCACCACTGATTCCAGTAGACTGACATTTAGAGAACAAGAAAATGTGAGGATGTAGGTGACATCAGATGGTCAAAGTTGGTTCAGTTTGGATAATTTTTTCCAAAAACTTGTACATAATATAAACTGATTACATATAAAATTATTCACAGAATTTATTACACGGAGAACGTCAGTCTAGTACACGTGCGGATCTGCTGGTGATGTCCATTGTTAAGGAGTCATTTGGTTTGTCATTGCACCCATCCCTGATACTTGTCCTTTATGGGTATATTACAATTTGTGGTTCATCTCAAGACAAGATTTGCTTAGTAATTCTACTATAAAATAAATATTCCATGACTTTTTTGGTAAAATCAAAAAGGATGCAAAAATTGAGCAAAAAATAGGAAGGTCGCTGTGTTCTTATAATGTATGCGATATGGAAATTGTAAGGGAAACTGGAAACAAAGTGTATGTTTGATGGACAAATGTTTTAAAACAATAAAACAATGTTAAACTACAAATACAGTAACCCAAAAGTGAAATTATTCAGATATTGAAATTCTATTTAACTAATATTACTGTAGATAAGAGAGTTACATCTCTACTGGGAAAAGAGAATCTCTAAGGGAAGATATCAGGAGACATGGAAAGATGTAAAAACATATAAAATCCCAGGTCAGGTCCTTGTACTGAGCCTCACACTGACTATGCCGGATATCTGTCATGTGTTTCAGCTGAATTCAGGTGAAGATTTTCTTTGACATTATTATTATTATTATTATTATTATTATTATTATTATTTGCTCTGATTTTTTTGTCATTCTAGAAATTGTTTTATTTTTATTCTATGGTTCAGAACATGACCAATATTTCCATCCTTTATCTCACCGGATTTCCAGGTCTCCACAACCTCAACCTCTTCTCCTTCCTGCTCCTCATGTTCTGTCTGATCATGGTTGGAAACATTCTGATCATTGTGTTAATCTATCTGAGTAGAAATCTCCATTCTCCCATGTACTTTTTCCTCACACAGCTCTCACTATCTGACATCTTACTGGCCACCAACATCATTCCCAATATGCTTAGTCTTGTTCTTCATGAAGGGGCCACCATGTCACTCGCTGGTTGTTTAGTTCAGTTTTATGTCTTTGGAATCGCAGAATGTTCTGAGTGTCTTCTCCTGACAGTGATGTCCTATGACCGCTATATGGCTATCTGCAAACCCCTCCATTACAACAATATTATAAATGCGTCATTTTGTCTGAAATCTGTTGTTTTATCCTGGATTGTTAGTTGCTTTATGAGTCTGCTTGATGTGTTAGGATTATGTAGGCTTCAGTTCTGTGGAGATAATGTCATTGACCACTTCTTCTGTGATTATTCTCCCATGGTGAAGCTTTCCTGCTCAGACACATTCCCACTCCAGGTCCAGACTTTCATATTAGGGTTTTGTATAATTGCTTGTCCATTTATCATCATTGTGATCTCCTATGTGTGTATCATTGTCACCATCCTGAAGATCCAGTCGGACAGTGGGAGACAGAAAGCCTTCTTCACCTGCAGCTCACACTTGTCTGTGGTCTCCATCTTTTATGGGACATTGATATCAGTTTACATGGTACCAACAAGAGGACAATTACTAATACTGGGTAAGGTCCTCTCTGTGTTCTACACGGTGGTGACCCCATTACTTAACCCACTGATCTATAGTATGAGGAACAGAGACTTCATGACGGCCTTTAGAAATCTGCAAAACTTCATCTGAATGATGTGAAATCACAAAACTATTATTAATGTTGAGTTGTAACAATTATATGACTAAATATTCTGCTATTTAACCCAATAATTCAGGAGAATCAGATGATCGATTAGCATTTTATTATCTTAAATAAATCAGAATAGAAGATTAATTTTATTGTTATAGAGATTATATAATTAAAAAACAGATTTAATCTAATAGCACATAGGAATAGTCTTTACGAAGACTATTCAACTCTTACCTTTATCTTGAAGGTCCTAATCCTTTGGACTGGGTCTGAACAACAGCTGGAAACCTTCCATGAACAATTCAATCAGTTCCATCCCAACATCAACCTGACACTCAATTTCTCCTTCACTGAAATAAAGTTCCTGAACACAGTCATCAAGATACAAAGTAACAAAGCTGAGACATTGCTGTATCGGAAGCCAATTGACCGCCCTTCGTGCCTAAGATGGGATAGCTTTCATCCCAATCACTTAAAGAACTCCATTGTCTACAACCAGGCTGTCAGATACCATCACATATGTTCAGACCCTGTACATATGGACACCTGGGTGACCTCAAAAATACATTCCTGAGGCAGGGTTACCATCCAAGAACAGTTGAAAACCAAATCACCCGGGCCACCAGAATACCAAAACAATCGGGTGCCCCTGGTCATCACATATGACCCACAATGGGATATGCATCCCCTATTGCGTATGACCCACAAACTACATCCACTATTACAAAAAGTTGACCTTCTAAAATCCATATTTCCAGACCTCTCACTCCTGTGCTATAGACAGCCACCAAATCTAAGAAATATGATCCTGATCAGGAGCCGACTGTCACCTCCAACTAACACAGGAACGTTCCTGTGCAGACAGAAAAGTGCAAAACCTGCCCTCACATACTGACCACAGATAAGAAGATCCCCAACTCTAATCAGGACTACAAGATGCCAGGTACCTTCACCTGTGGCATACCTAATGTAGTGTATTTAGTAATATGCACCAGGTGTCCCACTAGGGGTCTTTATGTGGGCGAGACGAGACAGACACTCAGGATGCGGATGAACTCGCACCGCCACACGATCACAGAGCAGAGAATGGATCCCAATGTCTGCCGTACTGGTAAAGGTAGAGAAATATTTGTCTTTAACCCTGTACTGTCTGTGGCCCCTCTTCTGCTCCTGACAAGAGATTCTTCCATCACCCAGGTGTGTAATGTTTATTATAAAATAAAATATTTAAAATGATTCAAAGTGTGAGCCCTAAGTGGGACAGCGACTGACAATGTCTGTAAAAACGCTGCGGAATATGATGGCGCTATACAAGTAAGCTAAATAAATAAGTAATAACTCTTCCTTGCTTTCTTCTTTCTCTATGTTTGTATTCTTGCACTTACCTACTCTGCAGGTATTTCCTTTCACATTAGAATTGTCCCTTGGACAAAGCTACTGAATGGTGGTCTTATTATTTATACAGTTAACAGCCCCTTTAAATGCAGGAAGTAGCCAGGTAGCCAAAATAAATGTAAATATAGTATTTCACTATATAATTGTCACTCAGTTAAATTAACTAAAAAAGGGGATGCAATACTGTTACCAGCCACTAGGAGGATAGATTCATTGACTCTTGGGTGCGGAGTGGACGGTATTGCTAACATAAGTGGGCAGGCCCAGATGAGATGATGATGTCATGCATAGTGTCCCTGTCCCACCTGACGTGGCATATCCTCATTGGTCCTACTCCCCGGTGGGTGTTTCTAATGGGAGGAGCCTCGTCATTATAAGCCTGAAGCTTGGATCAGTATAGTGTTCTGCTGCCATCCATGTGGATTTGCTAACACTTTACTTTTTATTTTCTCTGTAGTATCTCACCTCTGCTGAACCTCTCAGATTGGGGAACATGTATAATAGAGATGAGCGATTATTGAAATATTCAATATTCGAGATTCGATTCAAGTAGAACCTCAATATTCGATTAGCCCTTGTAAACTTAGCTTCAGGCCCTTGGGGAGAGGTGAACCTTGCAGCAGCAGAGTTTTAGACCCTTGAGGTGAGTTGAGCCTTGTAGTAGCAGAGTATTAGGCTCTTGCACTTTTTAGGAGCATAATATTATGCTCTTTGCTCTTTAAATGTCATTTTTCAATGGTGATGGAGGAGGAGGAGGATGATGAACTCGTGAGCTGGAGCACAAAGATGGAACTTCATGTTGGGGGGGTTTACACTGGTGGAGATGTAAATCCTGGGTCAATCCATTGGCTGTTCATTTTGATCAGCGTCAGCCGGTCAGCACTGTCAGCTGACAGACGGCTGCGCTTATCAGTGATGATGCCACCGGCTGCGCTAAGACCCTTTCAGATACAACACTGGCAGCAGGGCAGGACAGCACCTCAAAGGTGTAAAGCACCAGTTCCAGCCACAGGTCCAACTTCAACACCCAATACGTGTAGAGGGATCGGAGAGGACAGTACTGTGGTCGTCCAGGTACTCACGCAACATGCCCCTATACTTATCCCTCCTGGTGACACTAGGCCCCTCAGTGGTGGTAGATTGGCCAGGGGGTGCCGTTAACGTGTCCCAGACCTTGCAGCGTGTGCCCCTGGTGGTTGTGGACCGGATGGCAGTTGTTAGCCTCATGGAGGAACTCTCCTCTCTGACACCAGCGAGGATTGATGGAAACATTACCATCATATTCTGTACCAGTTGCTTGTGGCAATCATTTATGCGATTGGTCCTCCCCTCTATCGGAATGAAAGACAAGATGTTATTTTTATACCGGGGGTCGAGGATTGCAAAAATCCAGTATTGGTTGCTTTCCATGATGTGTACAATGCCTTTGTCACTGGAAAAGCAGCCCAACATGTCAGCCATGTGTGCCAGAGTGTTACTTGGCATGACTTTGCTGCCCCCACCAGAAGGGTCACTCTCAACTTCCTCCTCTTCCTCCTCCCCTTCGCCCTATCCGTGATGAACCAATGGGACGCACTGAACTTCCCCGCTAGCCTTGTGTGTGAGAATGAGAACATCTGCCACTTCATCATCCTCCTCTTCCTCCATCATTCCACGCTGAGAAGCTGACAGGAGTGTACTCAGAGTATCTAGCTGTGATGGGTCTGTCTCACAGACAGGAACCTATAAGTCCCTCTAGAGCAGTGGTTCTCAACCTGTGGGTCGCAACCCCGGCGGGGGTCAAACGACCAAAACACAGGGGTCACCACATACCTCCCAACCGTCCTGGTCGGTGGGAGGTATGTCCCGGTTTCAACTGATCGGCGCCTGCAGGACACCAATGAGTTAAAAACACAGGCGATTAAAGCAGGAGCTGACTCAGCCAGCGGCTACAACTATATGAGTGAGCGAGACTGAGCAGGCAGCGAGGGAGCGTTGGAAGGTGAGTATAAGTGTTTTTTTTTTTTTTTAAACATTAAGGTGGAACATAATGAAGGGGCAGATGAAGGGGGGACGGCATGACACTGGGGGCAGAGATGGAGGGACATGAAACTGTGGGCAGATGAAGGGGGGGGACATGACTCTGGGGGCAGAGATGGAGGGACATGAAACTGTGGGCAGATGAAGGGGGGACAGCATGACACTGGGGGCAGAGATGGAGGGACATGAAACTGTGGGCAGAGATGGAGGGGACATGAAACTGGGGAACAGATGAGGACATGAAACTGGGGGAAGAGATGGGGGACATAAAACTGTGGGCAGATGAAGGGGGGTACGGCTTGACACTGGGGGCAGAGATGGGGGACATGAAACTGGGGGCAGAGATGGAGGGGGACATGAAACTGGGGGCAGATGAAGGGGTTATATGAAACTGGAGGAGAGACGGCGGGGGGACATATAATGTACGGGTGACTGTAGGAGGATTATACTGTGTGGGAGCACATGAAAAGTGAATGAGAATTGGCAGAGTCAACATAAAAGTGGGCGGAGCTAAATTTGCCGCTGTGCGCTGCATATTTTCTCCCTCTTTCTAATATTCAAAAGTTGCGAGGTATGCCTAAAGCCATATTTCTGATGGCTTTAGCCACTAAGAAGCTGCGCTACTGTCTACAGCAGCGCTATTCAGCTGGAACGCATGCCGTTATGGACACGTGTTCCAAACTGAATGGGGTCACCACAACATGAGGAACTGTATTGCGGGGTCACGGCATTAGAAAGGTTGAGAACCACTGCTCTAGAGGAACCCAATAATGTAACTAAAATATAACTTTTATTGAAAGATTATTTAAAAAGATTGATGTTTGCCTGGACCTGGCTAAAGCACCGTACATAGAGACCCTTCTAAAGCAGTCAGATCAATGTAAATAAACTTAAGGTACGGTGGTTTTAGTTACATTATTGGGTTCCTCTAGAGGGACTTATAGGATCCTGTTGTCACGACCTGAAGACTTGTATAAAAATTGTGGGTTTTTCTGGTGGGTTTTGGTCCGGTGGTCTGGGGTCTTCTTGTTGTTTCCTTGCCATTTGGGCCATCTGTTTGGTCATTGAGTATCGGCCTTCAGAACTTACTTGAGGGTTTTTGGATCGAACTTCAGGTGTTGGTTGTTAGCATTATCCTATGGGACAATTCTGGGGCCTTTATTAGGAGGAGGGCTGGCTTTTAGTTGCCACTTTTCGTGGTTACCACCTAGAATTTGTGGCTCTGGGAGGAGGAGTGTTTTGTGGAATTACAACTGACTAGGAAGTGGTGTGAGTGTTGCTTTATGTGTGAGTCTGGTTTGTCCCTCCACACTTCAACTCTACCCTGTCCCTCAGTTCTGTTTGCCTGGCACTATCTGGTCATTTGTGAGGTTTGGGTTCCAGTTTGTTTGGCCCCAGTCCTGTGTTAACCCTTTCCTCACCTCTCCACTGTCCCTCTCCTCATTCTCTTGTTGTGCATTGTGTTGTGCTGTGTGTCTGTTGTCCAGCACATCCCATCCTGTTTGTGTTGTCTGCAGCTGCACCTTGGTTTCTGTAGGGGTGACCACCTTAGTATCCCCAGTTCCTAGCTCTCTTGTAGCTCTCGCCCTATCTGTCGGCTAGGCCTTCGTGTTAGAGAGCCAGGAGTTGTTGGGGCCAAGGCTAGCTTGGGAACAGCTGACCACCACCCGTAGGCAGGGCCTAGCTAGCCACCGTAGCATCAGGGAAAGTCTCCCACTCCTGTTCCCTTAGCGGTGCAATCTGCAGTCCGGATTCTGGGTCTGGGCATAGACACGAACGTAACAAGTGTCTGTGAGATAGTTAATGGAGGTAGCCACACTATTATATTGACCAGAAGATTTGGTTAAATCAGTGATTTCTGTGATGAGTCTGCTCCTATCCCAGACTCTTCAGTGTGCAATGCGTTGTCCCTGATTGCGATGAGGGATTCTCGTATCACACAGAGGAACAGGATGGTTATGCTCACTAATGCATCGTCACAGCTGACCCTCTAGGGGGACAAAGACATGTAGACATGTTTGTTCATATCGGTCTGCCATTTATTATTATTATTATTATTATTATTATTATTATTATTATTATTATTATTATTATTATTATTATAGCACCATTAATCCCATGGTGCTCTGTACATTATTATATTAATTCCATGGTGCTCTGTACATTATTATATTACTCCCATGGTGCTGTACATTATTATATTAATCCCATGGTGCTCTGTACATTATTATATTAATCCTATGGTGCTCTGTACATTATTGTATTAATTCCATGGTGCTTTACATTTGGGGGTTACATACAATACACAGAATATACAGGTAGATATAATACTAACAATGAATGACTGGCACGGTGGGGTAGAGGGCCCTGCCCGCGAGGGCTTACAATCTATGGGGGAAGGGGGTAGAGACAGAAGGAGAGGGGGAGACAGTTCAGATGGTGGTGCGATGATAGTGTTATTGGAGGTTGTAGGCCTTCCTGAATAGGGGAGTCTTCAGGGCCTTCTTGAATCCTGTGATTGTGGGTTTCAGTCTTATGTATCTTAGTAAGGAGTTCCAGAGTATGGGGGATGCACGGGAGAAATCTTGGAGGCGGTTGTGTGAGGAGCAGATGAGAGAGCCACTCCATGGCCACTCATGGTGGAGAAACTGAGGGAGCTCACTTTGAGGAACCCTTGGGTTTTGGAGATGGTACTCCATCAAAGGTCTCTGCTGCTCACACACCCTGCTCAACATGTGGTAGGTCGAGTTCCAGCATGTGGGAACGTCGCACAACAGCCGTTGTTCAGGCAGATGTAGACTTACTGTAGACTTACGAAAGTGGCAGCACAAGCGCCGCACTTTCACCAGTAGCTCAGGCACATTGGGGTAGGTTTTTAAAAACCTTTGCATCACCAAGATGAACACATGGGCCAGGCATGGAACGTGTTTGAGGCTGGCAAGCTCCAGAGCTGCTACCAGGTTCCGACCATTATCACACATGACCATGCCTGGGCCCAGGTGCAGCGGCGAAAACCACATGCCATTTCCTCTAGGATGGCATCCCTGATGAGCTTCAGCATGGACTGCTGACATCTCCCCACGCCAGTGCTGCAGCGTTTACAGCTCGCAGCTGGGGTCGATGTTACGGCGGAGGAGGAGAAGGAGGAGGAAAAGAGGAGGAGTAGCGTTTGTGAGAACCCCTGCCTGGAATCTTTGGTGGGGAGAGGAGGTAGGCTGCCCCAGTTTGCGACCCGTTCCCAGCCTCCACTACATTCACCCAGTATGCTGTGAGTGAGATGTAGTGTCCCTGTCCACATGCGCTTGTCCACGCGTCGGTGGTCAAGTGGACCTTAGTGCAAAGCCCGGAATTCAGGGTCCGCCTGATGTTATGGGACATGTGCTGGTGCAAGGTGGGGATGGCACACCGGGAGAAGTAGTGATGGCTACGGACGGCATAGTGAGGTGCCGCATCTGCCATCAGGTCACGGAAGGCCTGAGTCTCCACAAGCCTAAACGGCAACATCTCCAGGGCCAGCAGTTTGCAGATGGGGCTGTTTAACCACTTCCGGACCGCCCATAGACTATATATGTCCGGGAAGTGGTTGCCTAGTTCTGACAGGACATACCTGTACGTCCAGTCAGAACACAGCAGCTGCACGGAGATCGTGCAGCTGCTTTCAATGGGAGCCGGCTGTAACTTCAGCCGGAGCTCCCAGAGAGAAGACAGAGCAGATTTATTACCTCCCCTGCCTTCTCGATCACTGTGTATACAGCGCTCAATGAGCGCTGTATACACGGCTATGGACGCAGCCATAATTCAGCTGCCCTCTGACCCGGCGGACACGTGATCAGCCGGGAGCAGAGTCTTACAAGAGCTGCTGGGTCCTACAGGACTCAGATTAGCTCTATATACTGTGTATACAGTGTGCAGGAGACTGGATTTCTCCTGTATCTGAGGTTAAATGTAGCAGCCTCAGTTATAGGAGAAATCAGCCTCCAGTACAAAAAAATAAGTGATCAGATGTCCCCAAAGGTCTCTTTTGACTTTATGGGGACACCATCTGAAAAAAATAAATAAAATAAAAATATAATAAAAAAGTTTTAAAAAAATGTAAATAAAATAATAATAAAAAATAAATAAATAATACGCTAATAAAACGCTGTTATTAAAGGTTATAGCCCCACCCCCGACGACACATACAAAATAAAAATTACCGTAACGGAGAGGAAAAACTATATTATAAAGTTTTTCAGTGACACTTTGTGTTATTAAATTAAAAAAAAAAAATGAAAACCAGACACAATTTCCCTCCTATTTTGTTTATATTTTCCCAGATATAAAAAAAATTAAAACACATTCGAAAATAAAGATAACATAAAAATAAAGCCCTATGTGTCCCCGAAAAAAGACGCAAAAATTAGTTGACTGAGACAGCCCTCAAAACCGCACATACAAAATAAACCTAAAATGTGTCTGGTCCTGGACCACAAATTGGCCCGGTACTGAAGTGGTTAAGGCTTGTGCATGTGGGTGGGTTGCGCTGTACTTCTGCCTGCGATCAAATGCCTGGGAGATGGTGGATTGCTGGGAAGAGGTGCATGATGGTACAGGTGAAGGAGCGGAGGCTGGAAAAGGGGAGGAGGAGGGTGAAATCCCCAAAGTGGCAGAGGCAGATGTTGCAGTATCCTGACTGGTGGTCTGGACTGCAGCACCAGCACCATGGAAGAGGCAGTGGTGGCGATTGTCCTGCGTTTGCTCTCTCCAACTGAACCCAGTGCTTGCCTTCCAAATGACGGTGCATGGTTGAGGTGAGGTGGTCAGGTTGCTCTTTTCAGAGCCCCTACTCAGTTTTGAGTTGCACAGTGTGCAAACCGCACTCAGTTTGTCCTTTGCGCATACGTTGAAAAATCTCCACACCATTGAGGAACGTGGCCTTGATGGGGGAGTTTTTTGTGAGTAGCTAGGACAGGAAATATCTTGGGCCTTACTTGCTCTGGCCTGGCTTCTCTGAAGCAACTGTCCTCTGCCTCTGGACATGCCTCTGCCTCTCGTCACCTTTTTTGGTGCTGCGCTTGCCTCCACATTTACACTGCTTTCCCCGCTAGACATCACCTCTGTCCAGGTCGGATCGATCACCTCATCGTCCACCACCTCCTCTTCTAATTCCTCCTCTGCTAACCATTGTAACACCTGTTGATGGTGCTCAGGCCTCGTTAGCATTGTACCCTGTACCCTGCTTAACGTTGCCATCAAGCCAAGGATTGTGGATGAACGCAGTGCTGGCTGCCCCTCAGCAGTAGGTATTGGATCCACAGTAGCTTGACCTCAACCTTGGTCCCCAGCTGCATTTCCACACCCCCGTCCTCGTCCCTTTGTGCTAGCCTTACGCATTTCTGATATATAACAGGAGATGGGCAAGGTATATAGAGCCCAAAATCTTCTGTATGTTAGAGGTATATACTGAGCTCAAAACAGGTATATAACAGGAGATTGCAAAGGTATATTGAGGGATAAGGTGATACGGAATTGGATCCCTAACAAGGGCTTTCAGGAAAATTATTAGCAAAAAGATTGTATATACAGATGGTGTATACAGATTGTGTATATATACAGATGGTGTAAGGGTACAGAAGGTGAGAGGGGAATCAAATTTTTACTGTGTTTACTGCGTGGTATTCGATTGAGTACGAGTATTTCGAAAACCGTAATATTCGATCCAGGGCCGCCATCAGGAATTTTGGGGCCCTATACAGCCTAAGTGTCTGCCCGCCCCCCCCCCCCCTGCCATTTTTGCTTTGCGCGCCGCGGGAAATTTAGCCTCACCCACTGTTATGTTGACTCCGCCCACTCATTAATTTTCCATTTGCCCGCACACTGTATAATCCTCCTACAGTCACCCGTAAATTATATGTCCCCCTCCGTCTCTCCCCTAGCTTCATATACACCCTTCATCTGCCCCCAGATTCATGTCCCCTCCATCTCTGCCCCCAGATTCATGTCCCCACATTTCTGCCCACAGATTCATGTCCCCCCATCTCCATATCTCCCAACTTTTGAAGAACTAAAAGAGGGACAAAATGTGCGGCGCGCTTAGCGCGCCGCAGCAAATTTAGCCCGCCCACTTTTGTGTTGACTCCGCCCACTTGTTAATTTTTCATGTGCCCGCACACAGTATAATCCTCCTACAGTCACCCGTAAATTATATGTCCCCCCTCTATCTCTCCCTCAGTTTCATATACACCCTTCATCTGCCCCCAGTTTCATGTCCCCCTTCCATCTCTGCCCCCAGATTCATGTCCCCACATCTCTGCCCCGTTTCATGTCCCCTCCATCTCTGCCCCCAGATTCAGGTCCCCCCAGATTCATGTCCCCCCTCCATCTCTGCCCCCAGATTCATGTCCCCCATCTCTGCCCCCAGATTCATGTCCCTCCATCTCTGCCCCCAGATTCATGTCCCCCGAGATTCATGTCCCCCCTCCATCTCTGCCCCCAGATTCATGTCCCCCATCTCTGCCCCCAGATTCATGTCCCTCCATCTCTGCCCCAGATTCATGTCCCTCCATCTCTGCCCCCAGATTCATGTCCCCACAGTGTCATGCCGTCCCCTCCTTCATCTGCCTCAGTGTCATTCCGTCCTCTCTTTCATCTGCCCCCAGATTCACGTTCCACCTCCACATTAAACTTACCTTCTCCTCCGCTCCCTCGCCGCTCTCTGCGCGTCTCTCTCGCTGACACATGCGGCTGAAGGAAGGAGCTGACACAGGTCAGCTCCACGCTTCGCCGCTGGGTGTCTCTCTCGCTGACACATATGCGGCTGAAGCGAGGAGCTGACCTGTGTCAGCTCCTCACTTCGCCGCTGCCGGCTCTCTCGCTGACACATATGCGGCTGAGCCGGGTTCCGGCTCAGCCGCATATGTGTCACCGAGAGAGGCGGCAGCGGCGAAGTGAGGAGCTGACACAGGTCAGCTCCTCGCTTCAGCCGCATATGTGTCAGCGAGACAGGCGGCAGCAGCGAAGCGAGGAGCTGACCTGTGTCAGCTCCCCACTTCAGCCGTGTATGTGCTCAACTCAGATCTGCGTCCTCTGGATGCAGATCTGAGTTGAAACAGGACATACAATGACTGCTGCCGGCGCCAGGGGGCCCGGGCCCCCCCCCATTTTAAAATTTGGCCGGGCCCCTGACGCCAGTAGCAGTAGTACTGGCCTATCGGCGGCCCTGATTCGATCCAACATCTACTACATCGAACGGTATTCACTCATCTCTAATGTATAAGGGTCAAGCTAGTTCAGGGCGACAGCCAAGCCTTCGGCCTATATCAGATAGCTTGTTTAGAAGGAGACCTCGCCTAAGGGCCTGGCAGGGACAGCGGGGTATGGATTGCTAACCACTGGGCTGATTTTAATTGTTGGCAATTACTGATGACAATTGTGTACACTGGATTTTATTTCGGGGTATCAGAGTACAAGGGGCTGGACACTTCTGCACTTCACACTTTTCAGATTTTTATTTGAATACACTTTTGATAACTTGTTCTAAGTTTCCTTCCACTCTACAATTATCTGTTACTTTATGTTGGTTATCACTTAAAATCTCCGTAAATTGCATTTGTTTGTGATTGTAAGGTGACAAAATGTGAAAAAGTTCAAAGGGGTGTGAATACTTTTACAAGCCACTGTATACATGAACCCAAACTTAAAATTGTTAAAAGCTTTTTTAACATTACGATTTAACTAACATTATGTATTTGAATAAGTTACAACTATAAGGAAGTATACTATAAAGGTACTAAATTCATTTCTACTGGGGAATAGAGAGTCTCTAAAGGATGATATCAGGAGACGTGGGAAGATCTAAAAAGGTATAAAATCCCCGGTCAGGTCTGAGCATCACACGCATATGCCGGATCTCTGTCATGTATTTCAGGTGAATTTAGTTTGGCTTTATTATTATTATTATTATTATTATTATTATTATTATTATTATTATTATTATTATTATTATTATTATTATTATTTCTAGAATTTTTTAGTTTTATCTGAAGATTCAGAACATGACCAATATCTCCATTGTCTATCTTACTGGATTTCCAGGTCTCCACCACCTCAAGTATCTTCTCTTCTCCTTCCTGCTCCTCATGTTCTGTCTGATCATGGTTGGAAACATTCTGATCATTGTGTTAATCTATCTGAGTAGAAATCTCCATTCTCCCATGTACTTTTTCCTCACACAGCTCTCACTATCTGACATCTTACTGGCCACGGACATCATTCCCAATATGCTTGGTCTTGTTCTTCATGAAGGGGCCACCATGTCACTCATTGCATGTTTCGTTCAGTTTTATGTCTTTGGAACTTTAGAATGTTCTGAGTGTCTTCTCCTGACAGTGATGTCTTATGACCGCTATATGGCTATCTGCACAACCCCTCCATTACAACAATATTATGAATGTGTCATTTTGTCTCAAATCTGTTGTTTCCACCTGGATTGTTAGTTGTATTATGAGTCTAGTTGATATATTGAGCATAGGCAGGCAGAAGATCTGTGGAGATAACGTCATTGACCACTTCTTCTGTGATTATTTACCTATTATGAAGCTTTCTTGCTCAGACACATTCATACTCCAGGTACAGACTGTTACAATAGGATTTTGTACAACTGTGTGTCCATTTATCATCATTGTGATCTCCTATGTGTGTATCATTGTCACCATCCTGAAGATCCAGTCGGACAGTGGGAGACAGAAAGCCTTCTTCACCTGCAGCTCACACCTGTCTGTGGTCTCCGTATTTTATGGGACATTGATATCGACTTACATGGTTCCTACAAGAGGACAATTACTAATACTGGGTAAGATCCTCTCTGTGTTCTACACGGTGGTGACCCCATTACTTAACCCACTGATTTATAGTATGAGGAACAGAGACTTCATGACGGCCTTTAGAAATCTGAAAAACTTCATCTGAATGATGTGAAATCACAAAACTATTATTATTGTTGAGTTGTAACAATTATATGACTAAATATTCTGCTGTTCAACCTGACAATCAGATCTTCTCTCCTGAAATATAAGTTACCATCACATATGCTCAGACCCTGCAGATAGAAACAAACACCAGGGGGGCCTCAAAAACACATTCTTGAGGCAGGGTTACCATCCAAGAACAGTTGAAAACCAAATCACCAGGGCCACCAGAATCCCAAGATTGGATTTATTAAAATACAATTCCAAAGAGGACAACAATTGGCTGCCCCTGGTCATCACGTACGACCCCCACCTGGAGACGCTGAGAGGAATCACACGCAAACTGCATGCACTACTGTAAAAAGACAACCGTCTAAAATCCATGTTTCCAGACCCCCCTCTCCTGTGCTACAGACAGCCACCAAACCTCAGGAATATGATCATTAGCAGCTCACTGTCACCTCCAATTAACACAGGAACGTTCCTGTGCAGACAGAAAAGGTGCAAAACCTGCCCTCACATACTGAGCACCGACAAGAGAAAGATCAGAACTACAAGATCCCAGGTACCTTCACCTGTGGCATACCTAATGTAGTGTATTTAGTAATATGCACCAGGTGTCCCACTAGTGGTCTTTATGTGGGCGAGACAGGACAGACACTCAGGATGCAGATGAACTTGCACCATCACACGATCACAGAGCAGAGAATGGATCCCAATGTCTGCCGTACTGGCAAAGGTAGAGAAATGTTTGTCTTTAACCCTGTACTGTCTGTGGCCCCTCTTTAGCTCCTGACAAGAGATTCTTCCGTCACCCAGGTGTGTAATGTTTATTATAAAATAAAATATTTAAAATGTTGCAAAGGAATAAAAGCAGAACAGGATGGGACAAGAAGACTGGCCAGGAAGATGGCAGTTCTTACATTATCCCTTCTGTGAGCAATGGCAGATCTATTCATTGGCATGAGTCGGAGGTGTGAAGGTCCTCATGGCTCCGGACCTGATTAATTTCCCCAAATATAATATTTTACACACTTGTGTTGGTTGTGTATTTATTGCTGTGCATCAGGTTAGCACTGGGAATGAAAATGTCGCTCACATTATTTTACTTCTTCATTTTTTACTTGCTCCATATCTTACAGCCTTGTATGTTTCTACTGCTGGATTCCTTGGCAACAATGTTTCTTGAAATTTTATTTTTACATTAAAATTGTCACCTGGACAAAGGGACTGAATGGTGTTATCATTAATGATTCAGTCTCCAGTCCCTATAAAGTCAGGCAGCCTCCAGGATAATATTTAATACAAAATTTAATTAACAATCAATTTTTCCGACTTCCTTTTGCAGCGCTGGAGTCCTGGATTCAAATCTTGCCAAGGACAACATCTGAGAGTAGTTTGTATGTTCTCCCCATGTTTGGTGGGTTTCCTCCCGGTACTCTGGTTTCCTCTCACACTCCAAAGGCATCCTAATAGAAAATATAGATTGTGAGCCCTATATGGGACAGTGACTGACAATGTCTGTATAGCACTGCAGAATATGATGGCGCTATACAAGTACGCTAAATAAATAAATACATGGTTTATAAATCTTCCTTGCTTTCTTCTTTCTCTATGTTTTGTATTCTTGCACTCACCTACTGCTGGAGGTATTTCCTTTCACATTAGAATTGTCACTTGGACAAAGCGACTGAATGGTGGTGATATTATTTATACAACCAGTGGCCCTATATATTCAGGCAGTAGTCAGTAGCCACCAGGAATAAACAGAAATGTAAATGTATTTCACAATCTATTTTTTCACTTAGATAAAGTAACTGAAGATGAGTATGTAATACTGATACCGGCCACTAGGAGGATAGAATTTTAATTTAACTTAAAACAAAACAAAAATTTGCTTGGTCTGAGAAAAGAAAGATGTTAGAAGAAGCTCTAAAGAGGAGATTTTGGTTTTGGGGAGCTCAAATATACTGGTTGGTCGAAGGGAATGTAGATACAGGAAGTCTCTTGATAGATGAATGTTTTTGCTCCTTATATATTGTCTCTTCCTTTTTCTTTAAATTTGTAACACACCGAGGTCACAAATATATTATATCAAATATGAACTAATTGTAACATCTTTGCCCATCCAGGCTTCGGCACCATACTCCGCAAGAGACGTGTCCAGCTGTGATTTCTTCCTTTGGGTCTTCTTGAATTGTCTGAACATTGTCCTATTCCCTCACCTAATTAATTGATTTTTCACCACACCCATCTCTTTCACTCTGGTTTTCCTCTGTCCCTTTAATAGTTAAAGTTAGCTTTTCCTGTGTGATTGACAGCCTATCTTCCTATGAAGTCTGGGGCAGTTTCTTCTCCCTATTTATTGTTGGCTCACATTGGTGCTTGCTATTGCCTTGTGCTTGCTGGCTATTTACTCTTGCTGTTTTCTTACCTGTATTCTTATTCCTGACCTCTGGCTTTACCTTTGACTATTCTCTTGGATTGTGATTTTGTACTGCGTTGCTCGACTGTTACTGACCTCTTGGCTTTCTGTGTTATCACATATTTCTAGGAAGAGCTTGTCAACCAGTTGTCACCTGTCGCTTAGGACAGGACAGACAAGTAGGAAGGGACAGGGGAGCTCTGCTTAGGGGTCAGAGTCTTGTCACGACCCTCCCCTCCTCTTCCCCCCAGGATAGACCAGCAGCTACTGGGGATTTGCTTCTCTAGCAATTCCCTTACAGTAATATAAAGAAATTCATGTTATAAATCAGCAATATCTATAACAAAAAGCTAAAGGAAAAATGTATGTCCTCAAGAAGAAGAGATGGCTGTCACTGTGGCTACTGTGAAATGAAGAGAAGAAAGATCTCATATACAGTCCTATGAAAAAGTTTGGGCACCCCTATTAATCTTAATCATTTTTAGTTCTAAATATTTTGGTGTTTATAACAGCCATTTCAGTTTGATATATCTAATAACTGATGGACACAGTAATATTTCAGGATTGAAATGAGGTTTATTGTACTAACAGAAAATGTGCAATATGCATTAAACCAAAATTTGACCGGTGCAAAAGTATGGGCACCTCAACAGAAAAGTGACATTAATATTTAGTAGATCCTCCTTTTGCAAAGATAACAGCCTCTAGTCGCTTCCTGTAGCTTTTAATCAGTTCCTGGATCCTGGATAAAGGTATTTTGGACAAACAATTCAAGTTCAGTTAAGTTAGATGGTCGCCGAGCATGGACAGCCCGCTTCCAATCATCCCACAGATGTTCAATGATATTCAGGTCTGGGGACTGGGATGGCCATTCCAGAACATTGTAATTGTTCCTCTGCATGAATGCCTGAGGATTTGGAGCGGTGTTTTGGATCATTGTCTTGCTGAAATATCCATCCCCGGCGTAACTTCAACTTCGTCACTGATTCTTGAACATTATTCTCAAGAATCTGCTGATACTGAGTGGAATCCATGCGACTCTCAACTTTAACAAGATTCCCGATGCCGGCATTGGCCACACAGCCCCAAAGCATGATGGAACCTCCACCAAATTTTACAGTGGGTAGCATGTGTTTTTCTTGGAATGCTGTTTCTTTTTGGACGCCATGCATAACGCCTTTTTTTTATAACCAAACAACTCAATTTTTGTTTCCAAAATGAAGCTGCCTTGTCCAAATGTGCTTTTTCATACCTCAGGCAACTCTATTTGTGGCGTACGTGCAGAAACGGCTTCTTTCTCATCACTCTCCCATACAGCTTCTATTTGTGCAAAGTGCGCTGTATAGTTGACCGATGCACAGTGACACCATCTGCAGCAAGATGATGCTGCAGCTCTTTGGAGGTGGTCTGTGGATTGTCCTTGACTGTTCTCACCATTCTTCTTCTCTGCCTTTCTGATATTTTTCTTGGCCTGCCACTTCTGGGCTTAACAAGAACTGTCCCTGTGGTCTTCCATTTCCTTACTATGTTCCTCACAGTGGAAACTGACAGGTTAAATCTCTGAGACAACTTTTTGTATCCTTCCCCTGAACAACTATGTTGAACAATCTTTGTTTTCAGATCATTTGAGAGTTGTTTTGAGTAGCCCATGATGCCACTCTTCAGAGGAGATTCAAATAGTAGAACAACTTGCAATTGGCCACCTTAAATACCTTTTCTTATGATTGGATACATCTGGCTATGAAGTTCAAAGCTCACTGAGGTTACAAAACCAATTTTGTGCTTCAGTAAGTCAGTAAAAAGTAGTTAGGGGAATTCAAATCAATAAAATGATAAGGGTGCCCATACTTTTGCACCGGTCAAATTTTGGTTTAATGCATATTGCACATTTTCTGTTAGTACAATAAACCTCATTTCAATCCTGAAATATTACTGTGTCCATCAGTTATTAGATATATCAAACTGAAATGGCTGTTGCAAACACCAAAATATTTAGAACAAAAAATGATTAAGATTAATAGGGGTGCCCAAACTTTTTCATAGGACTGTAGAACATACAACTGGTAAAATAGCTAAATCAACAATGCAAACAGGTGTTACAGTCAGCAGGTGTACTTAAAAGAAACTAAATTAAACAATAGTGGGAACAATAGTAGGACTGTGCGGCAGGTGTGGCCAGGGGATCAGGGTCGCAGCCTGTTCCGCTGTTAATGCTCAGTCCAGCATGCATTGGGTTAATACCCTTGCAGCCGATAGGCGTGGTCAGTCTTCTGACTGACATAGGTGCAAACCTATGCGCACCTTGTGTGGGCACCTGGGGCTTGCTGTTTAGACCCGCCTTCCCTCTATTTAAGGAGGTAGGTCTGTTCACCCGATGCCTTATCCTAAATCCTGAACTGTACATGTTGTGCAAGACACTAGTTTGGCAGCAAGCTGCCTTATTTAGGTAGATAGTCAGAATCTCCACCCTTTAGTTAAAATTGTGGGAATCTCCTTCCTTAGTGTGTTTGCTACCTGTGGTGCTGTACAGCAGGTGGTTGTGGTGGTGTGTGGCCCAGTAAGCTACTGGGAGCATACGGTCATTCTTAGTTTGCGTTTGTCTAGTGGCAAAGTAACCGCTAAGACTTTAGAATTCATTTAGCGGCCGCTTTGTTTTGCAAAGGCAGTTTCCCTGTGAGGTAACAGGGATCACTCAGTTGGTGGTTTAGCTTGGCAGTGACGTTAACAGTTGAGCCTTGTTCACACTAGTGTGCCCTACTGTTCAGAGCCCAGTTGGGCTCAGTAGGCTTTTGTTTATTTTAGTTTTTTATAAGGAAGCCTGCTGACCGTAACAGATAGCCTGCGGAGCCCAACTGGACTCTGAACCGCAGGGTACCCTGGTGTAAACAAGGCCTGACAGTTAACTTCACTGACAGGCTACACCACCAACTGAGTGCTCCTTATTGCCTTACACAGAAGCTGCCTCTGAATTTTAAGTCTTGCAGTTACTCCACTGCAAGATGAACAAAAACATACTTAGACTGCCTTCACACGGAGTAATGCCGGGCTTGTAAAAATCCTCATTCACAGCCGTACACATGAGCACTGCAGAAGGCTCCCATACACTTCCCATTCACTTCAATGGGAGCGCTCTTAAAGCCGGGGTTATGAGCACTCCCATTGCAGTGAATGGGAAGTGTTCAGGAGCCTTCCGCAGTGCTCGTGTGTACGGCTGTGAATGAGGATTTTTACAAGCCCGGTGTTACTCCGTGTGAAGGCAGCCTTAGACTGTGTGCTCCCAGTAACCTCCTGGGCCACACCCACTACAGCCACCTGCTTTTGCAGTACCACAGGTAGCAGCCTGAGCAAGGTAGGAGATTCCTCCAATTCTAACTAAGAGATTCCCACAATTCTGTCTAAGGGAAGAATTCTATCTAGGGTAACAATTATAACTAAAAACCTACCTAGCTAAGGCAGCACTCTGCTAAACTATAGTTTGCACAGACATGCACAATTCTGAGTCAAGGCTCAGGCACCCTGCGAACAGACCTACCTCCTTAAATAGAGGGAAGGCGGGTCTAAACACCAAGCCCAGGTTCCCACGCAAGGTGCTCATCGGTTAGCACCACTGTCAGTCAGAAGATCGACCATGCCTATTGGCTGCAAGGGAAATAACCCCAGCCATGCTGGACAGAGCAATAATGGCGGAACAGGCTGCGACCCTGATCCCTTGGCCACAACTGCTGCGCTGTCCTAACATTATTTCCCCCCCTCAACGGAGCAACAACGCCAATTGTCTCTGGACCGGAGATGAAAATAGCGGGAAAAGAGCCAGCCCAGGGTACAACTCCGCCCCTGACCTACAGTGGGGCAAAAAAGTATTTAGTCAGTCACCAATAGTGCAAGTTCCACCACTTAAAAAGATGAGAGGCGTCTGTAATTTACATCATAGGTAGACCTCAACTATGAGAGACAAAATGAGAAAACAAATCCAGAAAATCACATTGTCTGATTTTGTAAGAATTTATTTGCAAATTATGGTGGAAAATAAGTATTTGGTCAGTAACAAAATTTCATCTCAATACTTTGTTATATATCCTTTGTTGGCAATGACAGAGGTGAAACGTTTTATGTAAGTCTTCACAAGGTTGGCACACACTGTTGTTGGTATGTTGGCCCATTCCTCCATGCAGATCTCCTCTAGAGCAGTGATGTTTTGGGGCTGTCGCTTGGCAACACGGACTTTCAACTCCCTCCAAAGGTTTTCTATAGGGTTGAGATCTGGAGACTGGCTAGGCCACTCCAGGACCTTGAAATGCTTCTTACAAAGCCACTCCTTCGTTGCCCTGGCGGTGTGCCTTGGATCATTGTCATGTTGAAAGACCCAGCCACGTTTCATCTTCAATGCCCTTGCTGATGGAAGGAGGTTTGCACTCAAAATCTCACGATACATGGCCCCATTCATTCTTTCATGTACCCGGATCAGTCGTCCTGGCCCCTTTGCAGAGAAACAGCCCCAAAGCATGATGTTTCCACCCCCATGCTTTACAGTAGGTATGGTGTTTGATGGATGCAACTCAGTATTCTTTATTCTCCAAACACGTAAAGTTGTGTTTCTACCAAACAGTTCCAGTTTGGTTTCATCAGACCATAGGACATTCTCCCAATACTCTTCTGGATCATCCAAATGCTCTCTAGTAAACTTCAGACGGGCCCGGACATGTACTGGCTTAAGCAGTGGGACACGTCTGGCACTGCAGGATCTGAGTCCCTGGCGGCGTAGTGTTTTACTGATGGTAGGCTTTGTAACATTGGTCCCAGCTCTCTGCAGTTCATTCACTAGGTCTCCCCGCGTGGTTCTGGGATTTTTGCTCACTGTTCTTGTGATCATTTTGACCCCATGGGGTGAGATTTTGCGTGGAGCCCCAGATCGAGGGAGATTATTAGTGGTCTTGTATGTCTTCCATTTTCTAATTATTGCTCCCACAGTTGATTTCTTCAATCCAAGCTGGTTGCCTATTGCAGATTCAGTCTTCCCAGCCTGGTGCATGGCTACAATTATGTTTCTGGTGTCCTTTGACAGCTCTTTGGTCTTCACCATGGTGGAGTTTGGAGTCTGACTGTTTGAGGGTGTGCACAGGTGTCTTTTTATACTGATAACAAGTTTAAACAGGTGCCATTACTACAGGTAATGAGTGGAGGAAAGAGGAGACTCTGAAAGAAGAAGTTACAGGTCTGTGAGAGCCAGAAATCTTGATTGTTTGTAGGTGACCAAATACTTATTTTCTACCATAATTTGCAAATAAATTCTTACAAAATCAGGCAATGTGATTTTCTGGATTTGTTTTCTCATTTTGTCTCTCATAGTTGAGGTCTACCTATGATGTAAATTACAGACACCTCTCATCTTTTTAAGTGGTGGAACTTGCACTATTGGTGACTGACTAAATACTTTTTTTCCCCACTGTATATCTGATGTTAGCTGTCGCTCTCAACCTGTCCTTGGCCTGACTCATAGCTGAATATACGTGCTGTGAAGCCTTGCCATTAGATAACTCCACTACAGGATTTGTAGAGTCTGGGGAATGAACATATCCAGTCCTCCTTTTAACCTGCCCAGGTACTGTGCCTTTATTGTACTTAGTGTTTGTTTTTTTCCCAGTTCTCTTTTTTTGCTTACACAAAACCTCCCTAGCACGTGATGGGGAATTTTTTGCAGTTTTTTGCCTCCTCCCTCTCTTTCTCACTTGATCACAAAGCAATCCATTCTTATGGCAAATGTGAGTCATGTGAGGTCCATCCTCCTTTATATAGACTGACATAGTCTGAGTCTCAGAGGCAGCATTACCAACAGGTCCATTGGCAACAGGTCCTTGGAGCATACACAAGGCCTGTGTTCTGGCAGAGTCTCAACAGCATTCTTAGAAGAGACGTCTGCAAACCTTGCGTACTGAGGGGGCAAGCCTTTCTGTTCCGGAGGCTTTATTTGAGAGATAGCTGGCAGTATGGGTACAAAACACCTCTCTTGGCACTCCGGACTCCACCTAATGATCGCCCCCTACCTCCAGTCTATGACTGGGGAGTGCCTATGTAGCCACGGGAGATCTAACAACACTGCATCTCCTAACGCCTCTATAATGTGGAAGGAGAGCTACTCAGTGTGCAGTGCCCCAATCCGCAGAAACACCGGTGGTATCTGGAACCAGATCTGTGACCGGAGCTGGGAACTGTCGAGCACCATATCAATGGAGGTCTCAAGAGCTCTCTTAGGAATGCCATTCTGCTGCGCAAATTTATCTGACATGAAATTCCCCATGGCTCTGGAGTCTATAAAAGCTCTAGTGTTGAGCCAACCATTTCTCAGCTTAAGAGCTACTGGGAAATGGACACGAGCATGGGTTTTTCGAGTACAAAGTAGCCCACCCCCGATGGACACTTGGCAAGCTCTTTTTTTCTGGAGGGCTCAAACATTGAGGGGTAATATGCTCTGGCCTGTTGCAACAGTAACAGATCACCCTCCTAGTCTTCCTACTCCTGCTGCCACCAGAAGAGGAAGCACGGGAGGTGTCCATAGGTTACGTGGACTCCTCAACAGGCAAGTCAGCGAATGACTTAATGGGCCCCCTCTTGTGACATAAGGTTATGCTCGAGCCCTCGCTCCACTCTCCTATCAGACAACTGTATACCAATATGAGTCACTGAGTTAATAAGGAATGAGAGGGAGGTAGAAGGTTCCCGGCCTGCTAGTTTGTCCTTTACACTTGAGGACAAGCTTTCCCAAAAAATTGCTGTCAATACCTTGTCCGGCCAATCCTGCTCCAATGCCAAAGTCTGAAAGTCTGCCACGGAGCTCTGACCTTGCTGTAACCGCAAGAGCTGCGAGGCATAGGTGGATTTGGCCACGAAGCCATGAAACACCAGGCATAGTGCTTCAATTAGCAAAGCCAGCATAGCCAACTCCACCGTGCCCCGTTCTTTTAACATGGTGACCAAGGCTAATGCTCTTCCAGTGAGCAAGGAAACCACTAAGGCCACCTTAGATTTCTCATCGGGGAAGAGACTGGGACAGGCCTCAATGTAAGTGTCACACTGGAGGATGAATCTCCGACATCCCCGCGGCTCAACTTCGTACCGCTCTGGAGGCAGGAGAGGACATGGTGACGCTGCAGGGGTCAGCAGACTACCCACCAACTAAGCCATTGCCTGAACAAAGCCCTGAGACAGGGTAGATAGGTCAGCTGAGGCAACTAGTGGAGATTGCTGCAAGTGTTGCTCCACTGCACACAGGCGTGTGTTCAGAGAAAAAACATTGTGTACCTGAATCCACAACAGGGACTCCACGCTCACTGGTAGCCAATGAAGATATGGGTCAACAAATCTGGGTAATCAACAATTCTTTTAATGCAATGGATAAAAGGCAGTGTAGCACAACGTGTTCCGGGTCTTAAAAACCCTTTTTCAAGTGCAAAATTTTTACTTATCTGCCACAGGGGTGCGCTCTCTAGCAGGCTACAAACATGTCAACTCTCTTCAGACTTCCATCCCTAATACTGAACATCCAGAAAAACACCTGATTTCAATGGGAACCATCTTTTTGGTCAGGATTTTTAGGTGAATATGGCCTCAAAATCCTGACCAAAAAACCCCATGTGAACTTACCCTTAGGGTCATTGCTAGAAGGTGAATCTCCTTCCCAGTCTCAAGTCTTTTACAGCCTCCAAAATGTTTTCTTCTAGGATTGCCCTGTATTTAGCTCCATTCGTCTTCCTATCACCTCTGAGCAGCTTCCCTGTCCCTGCTGGAGAAAATCCTCCTCCCAGCATGATGCCGCCCCTGCCATTTGTCATAGTGGGGTGTTTAGGGGGATGACCAGTGCTACCTTTAAGCCACATATCATGCTTTACATTTAGGCCAAAAATTTCAACTTTGGTCTCATCTCACCAGAACACCTTCTTCCACATGTTTGTTATGTCCCCTACATGGCTTGTGGTCATAAACTGAAGACGCCACTTCTTATGTCTTTCTAACAGCAATGTTCTTTTTTTTCTTGCCACTCTATCTTAAAGGCCAGATTTGTGGAGTGCGCAGTGACTTATAGTTGTCGTGCGGACAGATTCTCCTGCAGCTCCTCCACACTGACCATGGACCTCTTGACTGGTTTTCTGACCAGCACTCTCCTTGCTCGATCTGTTAGTAGGTTTGTAGTTGTAGGATACTTTCTCCATTTTAGGATGATGTATTGAATAGGGCTCCTAGGGATGCTCAAAGCTTCGGACATGTTTTTATAACCTAATTCTGCTATAAACTTCTCCACAACGTTATCTCTGACCTGACTGGTGAGTTCCTTGGTCTTCATGATGCAGTTTGTTCACTGATGTTCTCTCACAAACCACCGAGGCCTTCACAGAGCGGATGAATTTATGATGAGTCTAAATTACACATACCCGGACTCTATTAACTCATTAAGTGATGTCTGAAGACAATTGTGTGCACTGGATATTATTTAGGGGGATCAGAAGGAGAATTTTACACATTACACTTTGCAGAATTTTTATTTGATTAAACTTTTGATAACCTTGTATCATTTTCCTTGCACTTCACACTTATCACTTACACATTTAAGTTTGTGGTTGTGACAAAATGTGAAAAAGTTCAAGGGGTGTGAAAACTTGTACAAGCCGCTGTATACAATAGCCAAAGTTTAAAATTATTAAAAGTTTTTAGAATTACCTTTTAACTAATATTGTATCTTTAAATAAGTTACAACTACAAATAAGTAAACTTTGAAAGTACTCTTTCATTTACACTGGGGAGAAGAGAGTCTCTAAAGGATGATATCAGGAGACGTGGGAAGATGTACAAAGGTATAAAGAGTCTGGTCATGTCTATGTGCCGTCTCTGTCATGTATCTCATTTGAATTCATTTCATGATTTTCTTTGTCGTTATTTACATTATTATTATCTCAGATTTTTTTGTCTTTCTGGAAATTATTTAGTTTTATCTGAAGGTTCAGAACATGATGAATATCTCCATTGTCCATCTCACCGGATTTCCAGGTCTTCAGGACCTCAAGTATCTTCTCTTCTCCTTCCTGCTCCTCATGTTCTGTCTGATCATGGTTGGAAACATTCTGATCATTGTGTTAATCTATCTGAGTAGAAATCTCCATTCTCCCATGTACTTTTTCCTCACACAGCTCTCACTATCTGACATCTTACTGGCCACGGACATCATTCCCAATATGCTTAGTCTTGTTCTTCATGAAGGGGCCACCATGATGTTCTCAGCCTGTCTTGTTCAATTTCATTTTTTTGCTTCCTTAGAATGTGGTGAGTGTCTTCTCCTTATGGTGATGTCTTATGACCGCTATATGGCTATCTGCAAACCTCTTCACTACCACAATATTATAAATGCGTCATTTTGTCTGAAATCTGTTGCTTCAACCTGGATTGTTAGTAGTTCTATGAGTCTGATTGAGGAAATCGGTATATGTAGTCTACAGTTCTGTGGAGATAACGTCATTGACCACTTCTTCTGTGATTATTCCCCTATTATGAAGCTTTCCTGCTCAGATACATTCACACTCCAGGTCCAGACTTTCATAGTGGGGTTTTGTGCAATTGCTTTTCCATTTATTATCATTGTGATCTCCTATGTGTGTATCATTGTCACAATCCTGAAGATCCAGTCGGACACTGGGAGACAGAAAGCCTTCTTCACCTGCAGCTCACATCTGACTGTGGTCTCCATATATTATGGAACATTGACATTAGTTTATTTGGTACCAACAAGAGGACAATTACTAATACTGGGTAAGATCCTCTCTGTGTTCTACACGGTGGTGACCCCATTACTTAACCCACTGATCTATAGTATGAGGAACAGAGACTTCATGATGGCCTTTAAAAATCTAAAGAACATAACTTGATGAAATAAAAAAATATATATATTATTGATCTCAAGTTGAATATCAAGAAGAATCCAATGATTTATGAGCATTTTATTCTCAGAAATTAAATAAGATAATTCATCAGTGTGGAAATTCTCAGTGAGCTCAGATATTTGTGGCATTTGGTGAATGTAGATATTTTCTTCTCCAATCTCTGAAAAAAAGTTTTAATTTGACCTCAGTTATCTAACTTTATAGTCGCCAATACTCAAATTAAAGTTGTGTTATACAATGGTGTCTTCCCGTCTACCTCTTGTGTCCCTTTCTTCTTGTGTTGCCTTCTACCTCTTCTGTCCCCCTTCTACCTCTTGTGTACCCCCCTTCTACCTCGTGTCCTCTTCTACCTCTTCTGTCCCCCTTCTACATCTTGTGTCCCCTTCTTCCTCTTGTGTACCCCCCTTCTACCTCGTGTCCTCTTCTACCTCTTGTGTACCCCCCTTCTACCTCTTCTGTCTCCCCTTCTACCTCTTGTGTCCTCTTCTACTTATTGTTTCCCCCATATACCTCGTGTCCCCCTTCTTCCTCTTGTGTCCCCCTTTTACCTCTTGTCTCCTCCCTTCTACTTCTTGTGAAATCCGCGCTTACCAGAGGTTTTCTTGGGAACGATCCTTTAATGAAACAACTTCCAAACAGTTCACAACACGTTTCGGGATAGGCACATCCCTTTATCAGGTGTATAGTAGGAAGAGAAAGTTATCACATACCCCTATATAAGACGCCTGCTCATTCTGTCACTTTGTTACTGTATGGTCTCTTCATGCTGCTGCCACCTACTCATTGCCACTGTATTGCCTCATCATGGTATGGCCACTCTGCCACTTTGTTACTGTATGGCCTCCTAAAGCTACCTCCTCACGCTGCTGCCACCTACTCCCCATGCCACTGGGTGACTGTATGGCCTCCTAGGGCTGCTGCAATCTCCAAACTCTGCCATAGGGTTACTATATGGCCCCATGATGCTGCTGCCGCCTTTCCACTCTTCCACTGTGTCACTGTGAGGACTTTAATTAACATGACTGCAGCATTGGGCATCAGATAGAGCATTGCAAATAGCCAGATTAGCAATATATAGGGTTTAAGAAGTAGTGTAAGATACATCACAGAAGAGCATTGAAAGTGACAAGGAGAGTGCCATATGCTGCAAGTGGCCCAAAAGAGGTAACATAATTTTTCACCTCCCACCCCTCTCGCTATGTGCCCATACAGATTGTAAGCCCTCGCGGGCAGGGCCCTCTACCCCACTGTGCCAGCCGATCACTGTTAGTATGATATGTACCTGTATATTTTGTGAATTGTATGTAACCCCCAAATGTAAAGCACCATGGAATTAATGGTGCTATATAAATAAACAATAATAATAATAATAACTTTTGGAATATTTCCATTGTCAAAAGAATTTGTATAAGAAATTATATGATCTATTTTCTAAGAATTTCTAAATTCTTGGACTAGCTAAATGAATGTATCAGTGATCTTCAGCAATCATCGATTGCTGGGAATTGCTGGGTCTCGCTGGTTAGAGGACATCGCAAAACAGGACATGGTTAGAGGACATCGAAGTTTCTACACTTCGTAGACGACGTCAGACGAGGAAAAAAAACAAAAAAACATATACAAGATCATTCATCCAAATTTAATGAGCAACATGGAAGAGGAGAAAACCCACATGGTGAGCTGCAACACTTGCTATATGTTTACAGATCTGCCGGACCATAAAGCCAACTTCACCTGTATGAAATGTAAACTAGTGGCCCTTTTAGAAGAAAAAGTGCAGAGGTTGGAAGAAAGAATAGTGACGTTGAGAAGCATCAAAGAAAGTGAGGTCTTCATTGATGAAGCTGAAGCAAGCCTCCAGAACACAGTAGGGGATGAAAGTGCTAGAGAGCCTACAGTTGCAGAGACTGATGCAAGTCCCCCGAATACAGTAAGGGAAGAATACTTGAGAGAACCTACAGAGGCAGAAAACTGGACACATGTGACCAAGAGATGCAAATGGATCACAAGGCCATCACCACTCACACAGCTAAGTAACCGATATGAAACTCTCATGCAGGCGGATGAAAATGACAAAAATAACCTATCAGCAAAAGAAGAAACAAAAGTCACCCAGAGACAATCAGGAGCAACAAGAAATGGTGTTGCAAGGAAGAAAAGAAGAGTAGTGGTTATGGGTGACTCACTGCTAAGAGGCGCAGAGGCAGCTGTCTGCAGGCCAGACTTAACTGCACGAGAAGTATGCTGCCTCCCAGGAGCAAAAATCAAGGATGTGGCCGATAGGATACCAAGCCTGCTCAGCTCCAAGGACGACTACCCATTCCTACTGATACATGTGGGTACAAACGACACGGCAAAAAATGATTTACCAACTATCTATAAAGACTTTGAAAATTTGGGGAAGACAGTGAAGGAACTGGATGCGCAGGTAGTATTCTCATCAATCCTCCCAGTTGATGGTCATGGCATCAGGAGATGGAATAGAATACTAGAGGTAAACACCTGGCTTCGACGGTGGTGCCGAGAGCAAGGATTTGGATTTTTGGACCATGGCGTGAATTACCTCTACGATGGACTCCTTGCTAGAGACGGGATACATCTCACAAAACCTGGGAAAAATATATTTGCCAGAAGACTTGCCACACTCATCAGAAGGGCTTTAAACTAGAAGAAGAGGGGATGGGAAGAAAAAAGAAAGACAAGAACATGCAGCTAAAAGACATACTAAACAAGGTTACTAGATGTGGTAAAGAGGACCCAAGACAGGACACTCAGAAGGAAAAGGATACAACAGAGCACAATCTGAAATGTTTTTACACAAACACACAAAGCATGGGAAACAAACAAGGAGAACTAGAGCTGATGATACACAAGGAAAACTATGACGTCATCGGCATCACAGAAACCTGGTGGAACGACATGCATGATTGGAACATACAGATGGAAGGATACAACTTATTCCAAAAGAATAGAACTAATAAAAGAGGGGGTGGAGTTGCATTGTTTGTTAAAAAAGAACACATCTCCACAGAAATTACAGTTTTACAGAATGATAATGTACTGGAAATTATTTGGGTAGTAATTCAAGGGAAAAACAATGATAAGGACATCATACTATGTGGTATAAGGACCAATGGCTCAGATTTCTTCTGAATCCGAAATTAAGGAACTGCGCTCTCTTATTTTAGTGGTTAAAAGTACACGATTTTATTGACTTCAGACAAACTTTCACACAACGCGTTTCGGGCGTTACACTACGCCCTTCCTCAGGTGTATTAGTTTCTACAATTAAAACACAACAACATACGTCTAAGCAATATGCGGTTGCAGCTCTCCAATAAATAGTTAAAACCAGCATCTCACTTTACATCAAATAAAACAAATATAAATCATGTACACAATGTACGCAATGGACCTCTTTGAAACTTAATTACAAAACGTCTCATTGTTAGCACCCTAAATTGCGGGCAATGTTTCACACAATGTTATCTACCTGCCCAGTATTATCTACATAGTAGGGAGTATCATGGTAAACGGCCACTAGAGGACCCAGTTTAAGAGTCATCTATCTATACTCTTCTCCTCAGGGTCCAAGTTTATCATATTGCACCACATTGTCATTATCATTAAAGCCGCAAGAAAGAAAAAAGCATGATCACTTACCCGTGACCGCTGGGCTGGTTACTTGTCAGTCCAGCGCACGGCATAGTTATTTATACCATTGGTGGAAGTGGCATAATCGGAAGCTTCTGCTTCCCGCGCTGGCGCACGCGCACTCAAGTGCACGTGCACTGGTACAATTCGTTCGCCGGCGTCCGGAAGATACTGACGGCGCGTGCGTCCACTGCAATATTCTGCGCACGCGCCCGATCTGAAAGACGCGCATGCGCAGTGTAACTCAATCCAGCTGTCCTGATGATATCTCCTGGCGGTTACTGCGCATGTGTCTGTTGTAGCCGCACCGCAATTATGCTGGGCTTATCGAGCGATCGCTCGCTACTTCAGCGAGCCCTGCTGCTTCAATAGATGAATGGGTAACTTTAAAGGTCCCAGTTATTATAATAAAAGACATAGTATTAAAAATTCATTACCTTTAAGTTTCTAAATACATTTTTACGAACAAACAATATTATAAATGTTATAAATGTATACATATAAGTATAAATGACTAAATAAATGAATGAATGTATAGTTGGTAACTCAAATGTGAACCTTAATTTAATTGGTTACATCTTCTAATGCTTCGTTCAACCCTGATGGGGCCAACGTATCTAAACGATAAATCCAATACATTTCCCGTCTACGGAGGAGCTGAAATCTATTTTGGTGGGTATCTGAAATGTGATCTACTGGAATAACTGAAAAATCTTTAAAATCACCATTGTGATACAAGGCAGCATGTCTCGATACACTGTGCTTCTCAAATTTATTAAGCACATTGGAACGGTGCTTGTTCAGCCTTTCTCGGAGTGTCCTTATGGTACGTCCTACATATTGTAGGCCACATGGGCACTGTAGGACGTAGATAATATACTTAGAGTCACATGAAAGATGGTGTTTGATATCAAGTGTTTCCCCAGTACTAGTACTACAAATATCCTTCGTGCCGTGCATGATAGTAGCACAGCACTTACATTTCTTTCCATGACATTTCCAACTACCAGGCGATTTGGTGACTGTGCGACTACTGGTAGCACCTGTGTCCTTCTTTCTTAGTCTGCTCGGGGCCAACATGGACTTTAGCGTACGTGCCCTCCTAAATGTTAGACCCGGATTGGATGGTAGTATTCTTTTCAAGTATGGGTCTGCCTTTAGAACTGACCAATGTTTCTGTAGAATCTTTCTTATAGTGGCATGTTTACCATTGTAAGTGGTTAAAAAATTAAATCTAAAATCGGGTTTTGGTATCTTCTTTTGAGGTCGTAAACAATCTTCCTGTGTTAGGTCGGTAACTCTATCTAGGGCACCTTGTATAAGACCTTTAGGATAATTCTTTTCTATAAACCGATCTCTCATGATTGCACTTTGGACTAAAAATTCTGTCTTCTTTGTGCAGTTCCTCCTCAATCTCCTGAACTGACCATATGGTACATTGTCCTTCCACTTGCGATAATGCAAGCTATGGTAGTTCAGGAGGCTATTACAGTCCACTTTTTTAAAAAACGTGCTGGTGATCACGTGGTCACCCTCACATTTCAATGTAAGGTCCAGATAGTCTACACTCTTAGAATCTGAGGAGCCAGTGAACTTTAGGCCCCAAGTATTAAGGTTCAGCTCAGCCAAAAATTGGACACACTCTGATTCCGAACCATCCCAGATTATAATGAGATTGTCTATATATCTTTTATAGAACACTATTTTGTTGGCCCATCTAGAGCTACCGTATATATATTGGTCCTCAAATCCGCCCATGTATAGGTTCGCATAACTCGGTGCGAACCTAGTTCCCATGGCGGTCCCTGTTGTCTGCAGAAATACATCACCCTCGAACTCAAACACGTTATGTGTTAGAATGTATTCTATGCCTTTTAAAATAAATGTTTTTTGTGTTAGTGGCATATTTGTGTCTTCACCTAATACTCTAGCTATATTTCTCAATCCCTCATTGTGTGGAATATTGCTGTACAAACCAGTTACGTCTAGTGTTAGCCATCTGTAACTAGGCTTCCAGGTTAAATGTAGCAGATGATTAATAAGGCAGGGGGAATCTTTAAGATAAGATTCTAATTTGACTACATACGGCTGTAATTGTAGATCTATGTATTGTGAAAGGTTCCTACTGATGGCGTTCAAACCTGAAATTATTGGACGTCCTGGTGGATCCACTAAAGATTTGTGGATCTTAGGGACGTGATAATATAAAGCTATAGTGGGGTTCTGAACCCACAAATACTCTTTTTCTCTTTTGGTTAGGACTCCTGTCCGGAATCCTTCCTCAACCAAACTGTAATAATCTATAAGATGTTCGGAGGTTGGATCTTCTAGGAGTTTCAAATAGTAATCCGTGTCTGAGAGAATGCGTTGTGCTTCCCTTATATATTCTACCCTATCTTGGATGACCACGCCTCCCCCTTTATCTGCATTCCTTATCACCACATTACTGTTCTTTTTTAAGGATATCAATGCTTTTCTTTCATCCTTCGTGAGGTTGTTATTGTTTTTAGAATGAGTGCTCGGATTAATATTGTTGCGAAATTCGTTGGATACTAAAGTATAGAAAGTATCGACGTGACTCCCTCTGTGATGAAGGGGATAAAAATTACTTTTCGGTTTGAGTTCTGTTGTAATAGGTGCAGGGTCACTATTTTCTGTCTCTATTGGTGGAGTTGTTGTTCCGTTTGCCTTTTTAGGTGGAACCATTTCAAAATGCCTAGCCAGGGTGAGTTTTCGAATATATTTGTTTAGGTCTATAAACAATTCAAGGCTATCGACCTCTTGGTCAGGACAAAAAGAGAGTCCTTTGTGCAGAAGGCTTTCCTCGGCTTGAGATAGGACATAACTGGACAAATTGAAAATATTTGACTTTACATTTTGTTCCTTTTGTGTTGGGGACTTGCATCTGTTAGATCCTTTGTTAGGTCCTTTGTTAGTTTTCCCCCTCCCCCCTCTGCATCCCCTCCGCCTTTTCCTAAAAAAGGCTCACTTCCTTCATTTGAGGCTGTAGCCCTATTTTTCCTTTTTTGGCTTACGGGGCTGTAATAATCTGAGATTTTGCCGTATTGTGTTGTTTCTTTCAAAGGGGGAATGGGTTGTGAAATTTCTTTAGTGTGATAGGTGGCTGCTGGTGACAAAATGGGGGGGAGTGCCACATATGATGAATTAGTTAACGACTGAACATATGTCTCGTCTAGTAGTTTATTAATTTGGGATGTGGACAAAGGTGTATTATATAAGGAGTCTTCAAAAACTCCTGGTGACGAGTTGTTTGAACAGGGGGATCCTCTTATTTGATCTGGTGTTTTCTGCAGATCTACCTGGGGCGTTACTTCACCAGTCATTTCCCCAGTGTTCACGGTGTCAATCTTTTGTTGGGCCTGGCTGGAGGATTGCATACCTTCAGTCCCATGTTTAGACTCAACAACTCTTATTTGTTCCACCTTATGGCTCATATGGTTATTCTCTCTTGTAGGTTCTACCTGAATGGGGATCTGTTTCCCTTCGATCTGAGTGCTGATCGAGTGTAGGCCAAAAGATGTTGATGGAAGGGCTAATGATGTTCTTATAGGTAAATTAGGTGAATCTCCATCCTTACTGATGGATGGATTTATCTTTTCCACTGGTCTAATTGTTTCGGGAGAAGGCAGTCGGTGCCTTCTTTCCGTATTGGTTGTAGATACAGATGGTAGAGATCTCTTTCTATATGCTGATTGTCGAATCGCTACCTTCCTTAAGGAATGGTGATGCGTGTTAGGAGCGCCTAACGAAGATTGTTCAGATCCTACTCTGGGTTGGTTCCTATACTGGTTCTTATCTACAACCAATACGGAAAGAAGGCACCGACTGCCTTCTCCCGAAACAATTAGACCAGTGGAAAAGATAAATCCATCCATCAGTAAGGATGGAGATTTACCTAATTTACCTATAAGAACATCATTAGCCCTTCCATCAACATCTTTTGGCCTACACTCGATCAGCACTCAGATCGAAGGGAAACAGATCCCCATTCAGGTAGAACCTACAAGAGAGAATAACCATATGAGCCATAAGGTGGAACAAATAAGAGTTGTTGAGTCTAAACATGGGACTGAAGGTATGCAATCCTCCAGCCAGGCCCAACAAAAGATTGACACCGTGAACACTGGGGAAATGACTGGTGAAGTAACGCCCCAGGTAGATCTGCAGAAAACACCAGATCAAATAAGAGGATCCCCCTGTTCAAACAACTCGTCACCAGGAGTTTTTGAAGACTCCTTATATAATACACCTTTGTCCACATCCCAAATTAATAAACTACTAGACGAGACATATGTTCAGTCGTTAACTAATTCATCATATGTGGCACTCCCCCCCATTTTGTCACCAGCAGCCACCTATCACACTAAAGAAATTTCACAACCCATTCCCCCTTTGAAAGAAACAACACAATACGGCAAAATCTCAGATTATTACAGCCCCGTAAGCCAAAAAAGGAAAAATAGGGCTACAGCCTCAAATGAAGGAAGTGAGCCTTTTTTAGGAAAAGGCGGAGGGGATGCAGAGGGGGGAGGGGGAAAACTAACAAAGGACCTAACAAAGGATCTAACAGATGCAAGTCCCCAACACAAAAGGAACAAAATGTAAAGTCAAATATTTTCAATTTGTCCAGTTATGTCCTATCTCAAGCCGAGGAAAGCCTTCTGCACAAAGGACTCTCTTTTTGTCCTGACCAAGAGGTCGATAGCCTTGAATTGTTTATAGACCTAAACAAATATATTCGAAAACTCACCCTGGCTAGGCATTTTGAAATGGTTCCACCTAAAAAGGCAAACGGAACAACAACTCCACCAATAGAGACAGAAAATAGTGACCCTGCACCTATTACAACAGAACTCAAACCGAAAAGTAATTTTTATCCCCTTCATCACAGAGGGAGTCACGTCGATACTTTCTATACTTTAGTATCCAACGAATTTCGCAACAATATTAATCCGAGCACTCATTCTAAAAACAATAACAACCTCACGAAGGATGAAAGAAAAGCATTGATATCCTTAAAAAAGAACAGTAATGTGGTGATAAGGAATGCAGATAAAGGGGGAGGCGTGGTCATCCAAGATAGGGTAGAATATATAAGGGAAGCACAACGCATTCTCTCAGACACGGATTACTATTTGAAACTCCTAGAAGATCCAACCTCCGAACATCTTATAGATTATTACAGTTTGGTTGAGGAAGGATTCCGGACAGGAGTCCTAACCAAAAGAGAAAAAGAGTATTTGTGGGTTCAGAACCCCACTATAGCTTTATATTATCACGTCCCTAAGATCCACAAATCTTTAGTGGATCCACCAGGACGTCCAATAATTTCAGGTTTGAACGCCATCAGTAGGAACCTTTCACAATACATAGATCTACAATTACAGCCGTATGTAGTCAAATTAGAATCTTATCTTAAAGATTCCCCCTGCCTTATTAATCATCTGCTACATTTAACCTGGAAGCCTAGTTACAGATGGCTAACACTAGACGTAACTGGTTTGTACAGCAATATTCCACACAATGAGGGATTGAGAAATATAGCTAGAGTATTAGGTGAAGACACAAATATGCCACTAACACAAAAAACATTTATTTTAAAAGGCATAGAATACATTCTAACACATAACGTGTTTGAGTTCGAGGGTGATGTATTTCTGCAGACAACAGGGACCGCCATGGGAACTAGGTTCGCACCGAGTTATGCGAACCTATACATGGGCGGATTTGAGGACCAATATATATACGGTAGCTCTAGATGGGCCAACAAAATAGTGTTCTATAAAAGATATATAGACAATCTCATTATAATCTGGGATGGTTCGGAATCAGAGTGTGTCCAATTTTTGGCTGAGCTGAACCTTAATACTTGGGGCCTAAAGTTCACTGGCTCCTCAGATTCTAAGAGTGTAGACTATCTGGACCTTACATTGAAATGTGAGGGTGACCACGTGATCACCAGCACGTTTTTTAAAAAAGTGGACTGTAATAGCCTCCTGAACTACCATAGCTTGCATTATCGCAAGTGGAAGGACAATGTACCATATGGTCAGTTCAGGAGATTGAGGAGGAACTGCACAAAGAAGACAGAATTTTTAGTCCAAAGTGCAATCATGAGAGATCGGTTTATAGAAAAGAATTATCCTAAAGGTCTTATACAAGGTGCCCTAGATAGAGTTACCGACCTAACACAGGAAGATTGTTTACGACCTCAAAAGAAGATACCAAAACCCGATTTTAGATTTAATTTTTTAACCACTTACAATGGTAAACATGCCACTATAAGAAAGATTCTACAGAAACATTGGTCAGTTCTAAAGGCAGACCCATACTTGAAAAGAATACTACCATCCAATCCGGGTCTAACATTTAGGAGGGCACGTACGCTAAAGTCCATGTTGGCCCCGAGCAGACTAAGAAAGAAGGACACAGGTGCTACCAGTAGTCGCACAGTCACCAAATCGCCTGGTAGTTGGAAATGTCATGGAAAGAAATGTAAGTGCTGTGCTACTATCATGCACGGCACGAAGGATATTTGTAGTACTAGTACTGGGGAAACACTTGATATCAAACACCATCTTTCATGTGACTCTAAGTATATTATCTACGTCCTACAGTGCCCATGTGGCCTACAATATGTAGGACGTACCATAAGGACACTCCGAGAAAGGCTGAACAAGCACCGTTCCAATGTGCTTAATAAATTTGAGAAGCACAGTGTATCGAGACATGCTGCCTTGTATCACAATGGTGATTTTAAAGATTTTTCAGTTATTCCAGTAGATCACATTTCAGATACCCACCAAAATAGATTTCAGCTCCTCCGTAGACGGGAAATGTATTGGATTTATCGTTTAGATACGTTGGCCCCATCAGGGTTGAACGAAGCATTAGAAGATGTAACCAATTAAATTAAGGTTCACATTTGAGTTACCAACTATACATTCATTCATTTATTTAGTCATTTATACTTATATGTATACATTTATAACATTTATAATATTGTTTGTTCGTAAAAATGTATTTAGAAACTTAAAGGTAATGAATTTTTAATACTATGTCTTTTATTATAATAACTGGGACCTTTAAAGTTACCCATTCATCTATTGAAGCAGCAGGGCTCGCTGAAGTAGCGAGCGATCGCTCGATAAGCCCAGCATAATTGCGGTGCGGCTACAACAGACACATGCGCAGTAACCGCCAGGAGATATCATCAGGACAGCTGGATTGAGTTACACTGCGCATGCGCGTCTTTCAGATCGGGCGCGTGCGCAGAATATTGCAGTGGACGCACGCGCCGTCAGTATCTTCCGGACGCCGGCGAACGAATTGTACCAGTGCACGTGCACTTGAGTGCGCGTGCGCCAGCGCGGGAAGCAGAAGCTTCCGATTATGCCACTTCCACCAATGGTATAAATAACTATGCCGTGCGCTGGACTGACAAGTAACCAGCCCAGCGGTCACGGGTAAGTGATCATGCTTTTTTCTTTCTTGCGGCTTTAATGATAATGACAATGTGGTGCAATATGATAAACTTGGACCCTGAGGAGAAGAGTATAGATAGATGACTCTTAAACTGGGTCCTCTAGTGGCCGTTTACCATGATACTCCCTACTATGTAGATAATACTGGGCAGGTAGATAACATTGTGTGAAACATTGCCCGCAATTTAGGGTGCTAACAATGAGACGTTTTGTAATTAAGTTTCAAAGAGGTCCATTGCGTACATTGTGTACATGATTTATATTTGTTTTATTTGATGTAAAGTGAGATGCTGGTTTTAACTATTTATTGGAGAGCTGCAACCGCATATTGCTTAGACGTATGTTGTTGTGTTTTAATTGTAGAAACTAATACACCTGAGGAAGGGCGTAGTGTAACGCCCGAAACGCGTTGTGTGAAAGTTTGTCTGAAGTCAATAAAATCGTGTACTTTTAACCACTAAAATAAGAGAGCGCAGTTCCTTAATTTCGGATTCAGAAGAAATCTGAGCCATTGGTCCTTATACCACACAATATTACACCTGCGAGGTGTCAGGAACTTTGCTGCCTCGACCTAGGAGAAGGAATTTTACATATGCATGTACAAAAAGTGTTGTGATATTATCCACAACCCTCCAAGGTGAGCCTTTTTCATCATTTGAACATTTGCCTATCTAGAAGTTATCACACTACGGTTGGCTCGGTGTCCCCTTTTGAAGGACATCATACTAGGCGTTTATTACAGACCACCAGGACAGACAGAAGACATGGATGAGATTTTTTCACAGCAAATGACCACGCTCTCAAAGAAACATGAAATAGTGATCATGGGAGACTTCAATTACCCTGACATTCATTGGGAAACCCACACAGCCAAGAGTAAAGGCTCCATCACATTTTTATCCTCTCTAGCAGACAACTTCATTGCCCAGCTAGTAGAAGAAAACACGAGAGGAACATCCATTTTGGACCTAGTCCTATGGTTGAGGGACTACGGGTAGCAGGGACACTGGGATTCAGCGATCATGCTATACTTGAGTTTGGGGTTGCAAGAAGAAGAAGACCTGAGAAGACACAGACTTCAAGGCTCGACTTTAGCAGGGCAGACTTCAAGAGCCTGAAGGCAAGGGTTAGCAGAATTCCATGGTGCAAAATTCTTAAGCACAAAAATGCACATGAAGGGTGGGAAATCTTCCGTAGGGAAATCATTAAAGCACAGGAACTAACAATACCTAGAAGGAAGAAAAATGGGAAGCACCTAAAAATATCAGGATGGATGACCAAAAAATTACATAACCTGCTAAAAAGGAAAAAGGAAACATACAAAAAGTGGAAGATGGGAACTATACCTAAGGAAGAGTACACAGCAGTCTGCAGACTCTGCAAGACAAGCATCAAAGGAGCTAAGGCTGAACACAAATTGAAGCTTGCAAAAGAGGCAAAGAGTAAGGTAAAAGGATTTTGGGGATATGTTAAAAGCAAAAGAAAAGTGAAGGAGACCATTGGAGTCCTGAAGAATGACAAAGGAGAAACAGTTAACATGGTGGAACAGCAGGTGGAGCTACTAAATTCATATTTTGTATCCGTCTTCTCCCAAGAAACTAATGGAAATATCGACATTAATGGTGATGGAGATGAGGGGAAGGAGGACTCCAAGCTGACTATAAGCGAAGGTCTGGTAAGAGAGCACTTAGCCAAGTTACAGGAAACCAAGTCCCCAGGACCAGATGATTTACACCCTAGAGTCCTGAAAGAGATAGCAGAGGAAATAACAGAACCCCTTGCTATAATCTTCGGTAAGTCATGGGAAACAGGAGTGGTCCCTTTAGATTGGAAAAGGGCAAATGTTGTCCCCATCTACAAAAAGGGGAAAAGGGACGATCCAGGAAATTACATTCCGGTAAGTCTGACCTCGATAGCAGGAAAAATCTTTGAGCAAATTGTCAAGGAACATTTACTTCGGTACCTGGATGGGAAGGCATTAATTAACCAGAGCCAGCACGGCTTTATGACCAATAAATCTTGTCAGACTAACCTGATTTCCTTCTACAACAAAATCACTGAATGGTTGGACCAAGGGAATGCCGTGGACATAGTATATCTTGACTTCAGTAAGGCATTTGATAAAGTATCACATAACCTTCTTATTGAAAAAATGATTAAGTATGGCTTTGACAAAAAATCAGTTCGGTGGATTCACAACTGGCTTAATGATCGGGCACAACGAGTAATACGAAATGGCTACACATCCAACTGGAAGAAAGTCAAAAGCGGGGTGCCGCAGGGCTCTGTTCTGGGCCCAGTACTTTTTAATATCTTTATAAATGATCTGGACGATGGAATTATTGGGGAACTCATAAAATTTGCAGATGATACGAAGATAGGAGGAATAGCCAACACTAGAGAGGAGAGAGAGTGTATTCAAAAGGACTTAGACACACTGGAACAATGGGCTGAGGCCAACAAAATGGGATTTAACAGGGACAAATGCAAAGTTCTACAACTGGGTAACAGAAATGTAAAAAACATATATAGTATGGGAGGAATAGAACTAAGTGATAGCAGAGGGGAAAAGGACTTGGGCATAATAGTAGATCACAAATTCAACATGAGCCAACAGTGCGGTGCTGCTGCAAAAAAGGCGAATAAAATTCTGGGATGTATTAAGACAAGCATTGAATCTAGATGAAGAGAGGTCATTATTCCGCTGTACTCTTCCCTGGTCAGACCACACCTGCAATACTGTGTACAGTTCTGGGCGCCTCAATTCAAGAAAGACATCGATATATTGGAGCAAGTCCAGAGAAGAGCAACCAAAATGGTGGAAGGTCTGCAAACCATGTCCTATGAGGAGCGGCTAAAAGAACTGGGATTGTTTAGTTTGCAGAAGAGAAGGCTGAGGGGAGATTTAATAGCAGTCTACAAATATCTGAAAGGTAGTCACAGTGCAGAGGGATCTCCCCTATTCTCATTAGCACAAGGAAGGACAAGAAGCAATGGGATGAAACTAAAGGGAAAGAGATACAGATTAGACATTAGGAAAAACTTTCTGACAGTGAGGGGAGTGAGAGAGTGGAATAGGCTGCCACGGGAGGTGGTGGGCGCTCCATCAATGGAAATCTTCAAGCGGAATCTGGATAAACATATAGCTGGGATGATTTAGGAAAACCTGCACTCGCAGGGGGTTGGACCCGATGGCCCTTGAGGTCACTTCCAACTCTACCATAAGATAAGATAAGTGATAGAAATTGAAATGTCTACATTTCACATCCATAAATACTGTAATTTTAATTCCTATGAAATATTTAAACGTTTAACAAATCTATTAAATGCTATTTTTGGTTCATTCAGGGGAGCAGTTTAGAGAATAGGGCGATTTATGGGGTGTTTCTATTTTATAGAGGCAATTTACATCCACTTGTGGGAGGTTTAGTTGTACAAGTTGATAAAAAATAGAGAGGAGCGAACAGTAAAATATTCTATGTTCGGTATTCGTTTCGAATAGCCGCTCAATATTTGACTATTTGATCGAATATCGAACCCATTATAGTCTATGGGAGAAAAATGCTTCGTTTCAGGGGATCCCACCATTCGACTCAGGAGGGTCACCAAGGCCACTATGACACCCCAGGAAATGATGCCAACACCTCTGGAATGACACTGGGACAGCAGGGGAAGCATGTCTGGGGGCATCTAACACACCAAAGTCCCTCTATTACCCCAACATCACAGCCTAACAACTACACACTTTTCACACTCTAAAAAACTTCTATCAAAGTGGGAAAATACCTGGAAACCTTCTTTTCTCCCCAATTGGATGGACACAAACCCAAATTTAAAGCTAAAGAAACATTAACAAGCACCCCTTTAAATCATGTTGCCCATGACAACCACAGATGGAATAGACAATGGGAAATCCAACAGTCCCCACCCTGACCTGTCATTGTGTGTGTGTGTGTGTGTGTGTGTGTGTGTGTGTGTGTGTGTGTGTGTGTGTGTGTGTGTGTGTGTGTGTGTGTGTGATGTGGGGAGACCTTCAAAAATTCACTTTTATGGCCCTTAACATGAGCCCTTCCAAATTAAGTTCCAGGCCCTTAAGCTGAGCTCCCAGCAGAGATTGAGGCCCTTCAGGTGACTTCAGCCTCTACCTGCAGAGTTTTAGGCGCTTTAACTTAGTTCAGCCTTCACCAGCAGAGATTTGTTGGTCCTTTGGGTGAGGGGAGCCTTTAAACAGCAGGGATTTAGTTTTTGGCTCTTAGAGTGAGTAGAGCCTTTAAAATGCTGTGTTTTTGGCCCTTGAAGTGAGTAGAGCCTCTAAAAAGCATTGCTTTTGGTCCTTGGAGTGAGTAGAGATTCTAATCAGCAGAGTTGGAGAGAATCAGGGTGGATTGAGACTGTAACCAGCAGAGTCAGGGAGAATCAGGGTGGATTGATCCTAGTAGGATCAGAATTGTGCAACACTGACGGTGGAGGAGTATGAGGAGGAGGAGGAATTGGAGAGGTTGAGCACACACTTGAAACTTCATGTCGGGGTGCTTGACCCCGGTGGACATGAAAATGATGGGTCTATCCAGTGGCTGATCATTTTTATCAGCGTCAGCCGGTCAGCACTGTCAGCTGACAGCCGGCTGCGCTTATCCGTAATTATGCCACCGGATGCGCTGAAGACCCTTTCTGAAAGCACACTGGCGGCAGGGCAGGAAAGGACCTCCAATGCGTACAGCGCAAGTTCCAGCCACAAATCCAACTTGGAGGTCCTGGGAGGTGGTGGGAAAGGTGGGATTAGGTTGCTGGGACGATTGGGCATGTTGTGAGGAAGGAGGACCAGACTGTTGAGTAGGAGGAGGAGTTGAGGTAGAGTCTGACTGGCTGGTGGAAAATGTGCTGGAAGCATTGTCCGCCAGCCATTGTAACACCTCTTCCTGGTGCTCGGGCCTGGTTAGGGTTGTACCCTGCACCCTACTTAATGTGGCCATCAACCCGGGGACTATGGGGAAGTGCAATGCTTGCTGCCGCAGAGCTGTAGGCACAGTAGACACTGTTGGTTGAGCGCAACCTTGCTCCATATCTGCATTTCCACGCCCCCGTTCTCATCCTCATCCTCGTCCCCTTGCGCTAGCCTTACAATTTTTTTTTTTTTTTTTTTTTTAGCAAGAACTGCCTGCGGTGGATTCCTGCTATTTTTTGGGGGACACGTATATAGCAAGAAGTAACTGCTGTGGATGCCTGCTATTTTGTGTGCGGACACCCTAATGAAAGCTGTTTGGAACGTAGAGTATATAGCAAGAACTCTATATTCCTGTCCCTTTAGTATATAGCTCTGAAAATAGCTGTTGGATTTCTTTGGATTTTCCCTGCCTATCCGAAGCTAATCGCTATCTAGCCCTCAGCAAATGTCTTTCTCTCCCTATCTCTGACCGCAAAAATGGTGAATAGGGCGGTGTCCGTTCTTATAAATGGGAGGTCACTAGAGATGAGCGAATGCCGTTCTATCGAATATCAGGCCATTCGGGATATTCAATTCCAATCGAATACAAGGCCGCAAATGCAGTAAAAATTTGTATCCCCTCCCACCTTCCCTGGCGTGTTTTTTGCACCAATAACTGTTCAGAGGAGGTGGGACAGGAACTACGACAACGGAGGCAGTGGAAAAAATTGAAAAAAACCATTGGCTGCCGAAAACATGTGACCTCTTATTCATAAGAACGGCCGCCGCCCTATTCGTGTCATTTCAGTGTTGGAGTGATAGGGAGAGCTTGTTCTGAGGGCGATACAGGGCTTTCATAGCTTTGGTTAGGCAGGAAATAACAGCTCTTTTCAGAGCTTAATACATCATGCAGCGTAGCAGCAGGGGACGTGGGCGAGGACATGGACCTGGATACCCAGATGGGTGTATAGTCCACAGTCCAGGTACTGGAGAGGAGCTGCCAGTAGTGTTCTTTGTCACTATGAGCAGGGGACGTGGGTGAGGATGTGGATACCCAGCTGTATATCCACTCCACAGTCCAGGTACTGGAGAGAAGCTACCACCACCCAATTTACTCTTCCTCCTCATACTCCTCATCCTCCTCCTCCTACAACCCCAGCCCCTACTTCTGAATGTGATTTTTTTTTTTTTAATATATATAAAAAATATATATATTTCCACTATCTCCCCTCCCCCCCCCCCCCCAGGGGGTTGCAACTCAGTTTTTTAGGGCTCCAGCCCAAGGGCCTGAAATCTAATTTTTTAGGGGTCACCCCAAGGGCCAAAAAATAAAACACTGCTGCTGCATGGCTCTAGTCACCAAAAGGGCATAAAACACTGCTTTTTAAAGACTGTACTCATCCAAAGGGCCAACCAATCTCTGCTGGTAGAGGCTTAACTAAGTTAAAGGGCCTAAAACTCTGCAGGTAGAGGCTGAAGTCACCTGAAGGGCCCCAATCTCTGCTGGAGCTCAGCTTAAGGGCCTGTGACTTAATTTGGAAGGGCTCATGTTAAGGGCCATAAAAGTTAATTTTGGAAGGTCTTACCACATCACACACACACACACACACACACACACACACACACACACACACACACACACACACACACACAGACAATGACAGGTCAGGGGGGGACTGAAGGATTTCCCATTGCCTATTCCATCTGTGGTTGTCACGGGCAACATGATTTAAAGGGGAGCTTGTTAATGTTTGTTGAGCTTAAAATAAATCACAACCGAACACATCTCCTGCCCCGCAGCTGGCAGCTGGATGATGACACCAATGCCCAGATGGGCAATGTTACAGGGTGCTTGTTAATGTTTTTTTAGCTTAAATTGGGGTTTGTGTCCATCCATTTGGGGAGTAAAGAAGGTTTCCAGGTATTTTCCACTTTGATAGAGGTTTTTTTGAGTGTGGAAAATGTGTAGTTGTTAGGCTGTGATAGTGGGGTAATAGAGGGAGTTTGGTGTGTTAGATGCCCCCAGACATGCTCCCCCTGCTGTCCCAGTTGCATTGCAGAGGTGTTGGCATCATTTCCTGGGGTGTCATAGTGGACTTGGTGACTGTCCTGAGTGGACGTGTGGGATCCCCTGAAATGAAGCATTTTCTCCCATAGACTATAATGGGGATCGATATTCTTTTGAATAGTCAAATATTGAGATGCTATTCGAAACGAATAACGAACATTGAATATTTTACTGTTCGCTCATCTCTAATCAGGATCGGGTTTGATTCGAAAATGATCGGAAATTGAACTTTAAAAACAATCCTGAAATCTCAAGATCAGCTCAACCTTAGTTACCACAAAGCGTGAGGAAATCCGGATTAGACACAATCAAATTTTTTCTGAAATTCAAAACGAATTCCACTTCGTCAGCTTCGATTCGCTCATCTCTTGTTATAACATATTATATTCATGAGGTTTTTCAACTCAGTTGTCCCTAAAACATTTCTTAAACAGATATAGTAATGACTTTTTAGCAATAGATTATGTTCAGTACGTATTAATGTTATAGAACAATATCTGATGTGTTACCGGGAGTTAAATATTGAAAATTTCTGAAAGAATTGAGGAATCTATAAAAAGAGAGAGAAAAATTACTCTGTAATGTATGTGACTTTGAAATTTGAAATAAAAAGGAAATTTTAAAATGCATATTGTCCAAAAATATGAAATAATTTGATTAGTAGAATTTTGGATTTTAATGATGTTACAATTGAGACCGATAGTTAATTGGGCACATAACAAAGCAAAAAACAAAACAAAAACAACCAATTTAATTTCTACTGGGAAAATACAGAACAAAGTCCCCTAAGGATGATATCAGGAGATGTGGCACTAAGAAGGTATAAAGAGTCTGGTCGGGTCCTTGTACGGGGCCTCAACTGAATCTACCGGAGCTCTGTATCGCATAGACTGAGACTTTATTTGTACCAATTCAAATGTACTCATCGTTATTTTTGTGAAGATATTTTTGTAGCAAATTTTAACAAATGTAATTCTGCTTTAATTCTACACACCTACAGTTTGTTTCCCAGCTTAGGGCTAAGGTTGGAGATTTTCTCTGGTCCTGAAGCATTGCCGTGTTATACAGTATACTGAGCTGGACTATGGTTGTCAGTAGAACTGAAAGAGTCAGCCAAAATCTTGCGTGTTCATATCAGATCTATAGAAGGGTAAATTTGTATTTTTTTAACCCAATTTTTGTTTTTTTTCTCATATAGTAATAATAGATTTAGTCAGAATTGGCTTCAGAGTCTTTGGTTTTATTGATAATTTGCCCAACCTGAGTATAATCCGCTAAGACCCCAAATCTTTTTGTTGTAAACATGTCCAGTGAAAGAAACAATAAACAGGTCCTTAAGGGTTGTCCTATGTTCAGAAGCCTCCTCTTATAACCATAGTGGAGAGCAGATCCAACATCTTGATCTTGAAAACTGAACATCTCGTTACATTAAACAGTCGGACATGTTGCTTCTTCTTTGGTGGACCTGCAGGGTATTAAATCTTTGATTCCAGGTAAACCCACAGATTAAAGCTGATCACAGGAGGTTCAAACAGAGGACCATGAGATTTACATTTTTAGTATTTGTCATTCTTGAAATTAGTTCTAAAGTTTCAGAACATGAACAACATCTCCACTGTCTATCTCACCGGATTTCCAGGTCTCCACAACCTCAAGTATCTTCTCTTCTCCTTCCTGCTCCTCATGTTCTGTCTGATCATGGTTGGAAACATTCTGATCATTGTGTTAATCTATCTGAGTAGAAATCTCCATTCTCCCATGTACTTTTTCCTCACACAGCTCTCACTTACTGACATCTTAGTAACCTTGGACATCATTCCCAATATGCTTAGTCTTGTTCTTCATGAAGGGGCCACCATGTCGCTCGTTGCATGTTTTGTTCAATTTTATGTCTTTGGAGCCTTAGAATGTGGTGAGTGTTTTCTCCTGACAGTGATGTCCTATGACCGCTATACGGCTATCTGCAAACCCCTCCATTACAACAAAATTATAAATGTGTCATTTTGTCTGAAATCTGTTGTTTTAACCTGGATTGTCACTTGCTTTATGAGTTTGGTCCAGGAAATCGGCATATGTAGTCTACAGTTCTGTGGAGATAATGTCATTGACCACTTCTTCTGTGATTGTACACCTATTGTGAAGCTTTCCTGCTCAGATACATTCATATTCCAGATCCAGACTTTAATAGTTGGGTTTTGTATAATTGCTTGTCCATTTATGATCATTGTGATCTCCTATGTGTGTATCATTGTCACCATCCTGAAGATTAAATCGGAGCAAGGAAGACAGAAAGCCTTCTTCACCTGCAGCTCACACCTGACTGTGGTCTTCATATTTTATGGAACATTGATCTTGGTTTATGTGGTTCCAACAAGAGGACAATTACTAATATTGAGTAAGATCCTCTCTGTGTTCTACACGGTGGTGACCCCATCACTTAACCCACTGATTTACAGCCTGAGGAACAGAGACTTCAAAGTAGCCTTTAAAAATCTGACTAATCTGAAATCATAAAAGTTTTATTGATCTCAAGTTGTTGAAACTTTTTTAAATATTACTTAAAAATAATCTGTTACCAGGACTGAAAATACAGGAATAAATGATCCATGAGCATTAGACTCTGAAATACATCAAGGTAGAAGATGAATTGCATTGTTAAAGAAACAATTGGAGATGCGCTATGGGTCGTGGGGGGCAGTGAACCAGTTCTTCAGGTCAGGGATCTCTCAGTGGATCCAGATATTTATGGAGTTCGGTGAATGAAGATATTTTTCCCATCTAATATTAAAAGCTTACGGCATTAACCCTGCTGTTCTGTTCGGGTCAATATGACCCGAAATGATTTTTGAGACCCTGCAGATTTTTTTTAATGAGGATTTGAAACTAGTGGTTCCTTGACTTTTCCTCATTTGTGGAGCTCTACATTTTTTATTTTTTTTTGTTTGTTTTTTTTGTTTACTTTTTGCTACACGCTGATTGTTACACTTGTACTGTTTGGGTCAATATGACCCGATAGCATTTTATATTGTTCTACAGGTCTCTGATTATTTCTGACTGCAAAAGTTATGTTTTTTTATGTGTTCTTCATCTCCAAATGGTGGTGGTTTCACTGTTCTTATCAGTAAGCAAGTAATTATCTAGTCTGTTTGTGAGAGAGGAGACTGGTTGTCTATCATTCAAAGGGTAAAAGTTTGTGGAATTGCGAAACCGGTCGCCACATATTTACAGCTACAATGTGTCTTGAAAGGTTTCATGACATTTCGAGAGTACTGCGGTTTGATTCTAAAACAGATAGAATGGAAAGAAGAGCTAAAGATAAACTAGCCCCTATTAGAAATGTTTGGAATCAATGGGTAGAGATTCTACCAAAATTGTATAACAGTGGTGAAAATGTAACTGTTGATAAGCAACTGGTGGCATTCCGAGGTAGGTGCCCATTCAGACAATATATACCAAGTAAGCCAGCAAAATATGGCATCAAGATCTGGACACTTTGCGACAGCAAAAGCTCATATGCTCTAAATGTTCAAGTGTATACAGGAAAAGCCCCTGATGAGAGACCTGAAAAAAATCAGGGCATGCGTGTTGTTCTAGATTTGACTCATGGTCTAAAAGGACAAAATGTCACATGTGACAACTTTTTTACATCCTATCAACTAGGCCAGATGTTGAAGAAAAAACAACTTACCATGCTGGGTACTATGAGAAAAAACAAACCTGAACTACCGCAGAGAGAGGTGGACAGTTCAACTTTTTATTTTTCTGGAAATACAACTGTTATTTCTTATGTTCCGAAAAAAACCAAACAGGTAATTCTCATGAGCACAATGCACCATGACAATGCCGTAAGTGATAGAGAAGACAGAAAGCCTGACATTATTTTGGATTATAATGCCACAAAGGGAGCAGTTGATACTTTAGACCAAGTAATATCAACATATACATGCAAACGCAAAACCAATCGGTGGCCAATGATTTTATTTTATAACATACTGGACGTTTCTGCATACAATGCATTTGTCTTATGGAGAGAAATCGACCCCGATTGGAACCGGAATAAGCTGCATAAAAGAAGATTATTTCTTGAGGAATTGGGAAAATCCCTGGTGAGGCCATATATTGAGAGCAGAAAAGTGACCCCCAGAAGTGAGGGAGCAGCAGCCATTGTAAGAAGTGTCCAGCATGCTCAAGAAAGAGACTCCACATCCACGGCCTCCACCAGCACAGCCACCAGCAAAACAAGGAAGAGATGGAGCTTCTGTCCATCTTCCTGTGACCATAAGACTAATCTGACATGTGCTGGATGTTCAAACTATCTGTGTAAAGGACATGTGTCTTAATTATTCTGCTGTAAAAACTCATGAACGTTCAGTTTTTTCTTTTTTCTTTCTAAAATGGTTGAAGTTTTTATGATTTTTCATTTGTTGATTTATAAAATTTGTTTTCAAAAAGTTAAATTTCATGTTTTAGTAATAGTAATGTAAAACTTCTTTATTATTTGTGTGCAGAATGTCAACAATCAAAGATAATTGCAAAAAGCCTGTGTAACCTTTTTATGAAAAAAAAAAAAAAAATAAGTTTGAATTTAAATTTTTCTTTTGTTTATGATCAAAGATATTCACATACAGTATTTCAATGAAAAAAGTATTCAAATAAAACAATTAGAGTAGCTAAAAATCAAGAATTAATAGGTCGGGTCATATTGACCCGGGAACAGTACAAGTGTATAGCAAATGCGAACAGAACAGCAGGGTTAAATATTGTAAAACCTAGACCAGATGGGATTCTCAGCTTTCATACGACACCAAGATTGCAGTTCAGTATTACAACCCCAATTCCAAAAAAGTTGGGATGCTGTGTAAAATGCTAAGAAAACAATAATTTGGAAATCTCACTTAACCATATTTTCTTCACTATAGAACACACATCAGAAAGTAGACCGCGCATGGTGAAGGACGTGCTTCACTACAGCTCCTCTGCATAGTGCCTACAATTGCCTCGTTTAGCCCTCTATAGCCGGACAACATGGGCAAAGCAAACACAGATCGTTCCCTGGAGACACTGAGCACCCCAATAGTGAATAGACAAGGTGATATGCAGCACTTTTTGAGAAAAAAAGGACTTACCCCGCCATAGACGCTCACAAAATGGCGCCGGACCACAGACCTGACCGTGAATACATGGATGATTTGGAAGCTGAGTGTCTGAAAGCACTAATAGCGGCCTAGTTCGCATGTCTAAATCATTCCTGCAGAAACCTCTGGCCAAAACAGTCGCTGAAATTAAGGTGGAAATACAGTCTGTGGGGCAGAGGGTGCAGGCCCTGGAAGACGCGTACTCGGCGGTAAAATCACACTCAGATATTATGATAGATCAGTTCCACAAGCAGAAAGAAATGATCGATAGGTCACTGTTGTTAGTAGAAGACCAGGAAAACCGGTCCTCGCGCAAGAATGTCAGAATCAAAGGACTTACAAAGACTGTGTTGCCTGAGGAACTACCTAAGATGGCCGACAGCTTATTCTCAGATCTATTAGGCCATAGAGAGCCAAACTGATTGTTGTGGTAGGACACACAGAGCATTGAGAGCAAGACCTAAACAGGGAGAACCCCCAAGGGATGCCATATGTGGTTTATTATCATATGTGGACACTGCAGCAATAGTAAACGTTGCAAGAAACCAAGATCAGATCACTTATGATGGTGCCGATATATCCCTGTACCAAGACGTGGCTCCTTCTATATTAGCAAAGCTCAGGCTTCTAAAACCTTTGTTGGAAATCTGGGGAACACGCGATATCCAGTATGCATGGCTATACCCATTTGGCTTGGCGGTACTGCAATACATACTCCGGATGACCTAGAGGCTTTATGGCGACAGCTTGACCTGGACCCGATACCGATCCAATCATGGCTTCCCACAGCACACATTGATCCGGTCCCAAATTTACCATCTTACTCTCATTGGTCTGATGGAGAGAAGAACAAGTCTCTCAGGATGAGAAGAGCTCTATCCAAACTGAGACAGGTTACCACCTGAACCGAACTTTCTCAATTCAGGTTTTGTTTTTTCCATGCAATGGTTTGACTATGTGAGACCCGTTTTCAGTCATTTCTGTTTCTGTATATTCCACTTGAGCAGGTCTTTAATCTCATTAACGCTGTCAGCCTCACATATTCTAGAGTTCTAATGCATAATCTCTGTTATAGGTTTGCTTTTTGCCCTATTGTTCTAACATCTTTCTCATAAATTTATAGAAACACGTACAGTAATTACATAATCTCTTTACAACGAGGTAGTCTAGGCACACTACCGATCAGGAACCCTACCTCCTCCCCATACTCCGCTCACCTTCCTTCATTTTTTCTATAGTGTCGATCCCTGGAGTGGTCCTATTAGCCCTCAGCTTGGTTCTTAATTTTAGCCCTTGTGGAGGTCTGACGGTGGACAACCATTAGGGATCGCCAACTTCTACTCATAGCCCAAGGGCAACCCCTTCCCCTCCCATCCTTCCACCCACACTCTTCCCTCCCTCCCTCCTCGCCCCTACACATATATTATCTATTTTGCCCCAGAGACAGTGAGGTTACCTACTTCTTAATAATTGAACCTGTTGAACCTGACTAGATGTCTGATCCTCAAACAGTAAAGGGGTCCCCCGCAGATCTCATGCTTTGTTTAATGTGAAAGGGTTACACTCCCCAAACAAAAGACACTGGGTCATGAGTCTTTGTAAAAGAATGTCTTCTGACATATTATTACTGCAAGAAACTCATTACATGCAAGACAAGGTCCCCAAACCGCCTAAATCTCTCTAGGTAAAAAATATGCAAATATATTCTCCAGAATGTAATTAGGAGAACAGTGCACTCTGTACACCGCCCTCTAGGGGCAGCCCCCTTAACATCATGCATGACTCAGTTAACCCCTTCCCGCCGATGGCACTTTTTGACTTCTTGACCAAGCTCGATTTTTCCAAACTGCCATGTGTCTCTTTATGTGGCAATAACTTTGGAACGCTTTAACTTACCAAAGTGGTTTTAAGGTTGTTTTTTTCGTAACACATTGTACTTCATGTTAGTGGTAAATTTTGGTTGATATGTTTTGTGTTTAATTATGAAAAAATTGGAAATTTGGTGGAAATTTTGAAAAATATGCATTTTATAAAGTTTGAAACGATGTGCATTGCATACAGATAGTCAGACCGCCAAAATCATATCCTAAATCTCATGTCCCAGATCTCTGCTTTATGTCGGCATCAAACTTTAGGCGCCCTTTTAATTTTCACAGACATTATAAGATTTACAAGTGAAACAACAATATTCAAAATTTTCAAGAAATTTCCAAAACCCATTTTTTAAAGGGACTAATCCAGTTATGATGGGTTTTGTAAGACCCGTGTATTAAAGCCCCCCATAAATCACCCCATTTTCAAAACTGCACCCCTTAAATAAGCCAAAAAAACATATACCTAGTAGTTTAACCCTATAAGTGCTATAGGAATTAATACAAAATGGAGGTGAAATTCTCAAATTTGATTTTATTTTACTAATATTTTTGTTTAGTCCTAGAATTTGCACATTCACAAGGGGTTAAAGGAGAAAACCCATCCCACAATTTGTTATGCAAGTTCTCCCGACTACCATAGTACCCCACTTGTGGGTGTAAACTAATATATGGACGCACAGCGAGACGCAGAAGGGAAGGCGCGCCAAGGAGCTTTTAGAGGGCAGATCTGGCTGTGATCAGTTTCAGGAACCATGTCGCATTTACAAAGCCCTTGAGGAGTCAAAACAGTGGAAACCTCTAGAAAGTGACCCCATTGTGAAAACCGCACCCCTCAAAGAATTTATCAAGTGATGTAGTAGCATTAGTAACCCCAAAGTGAATGTGTAACCTGTGCGGAGTAAATTGGGTCACCAAATCCCATTCTATTTTCCCACTAGCTCCTATGACACGGGGAAGTGGAAGAGGGGCATTCTGGGGGATCAGCGCTGGTGTATTATCTCTCATAAGCTCTAAATATGGGGGGTCCCCTGAAAACGCTCGCACCGCTTACACATTTCCTTCTAGTCGCAGCCACTTATGTCCTAATGATTTGGCGACTTTTGGGGTTTTTGTCTTCACATTGTACAAGCTAGATTTTTATTTTTATTTTCTGGCAATGTGGCCATATGAGGGCTTGGTGTTTGCGGTATTAGATGTGCTTCTCAATGCCACCATTTTGGGCCCTGTAACTTATTGACTACATTTTATTAACTCTTTCTGGGTGGGATGTAAAAGGAAACATCAATTCTGGCATTGCTTTTTAGCATTTTTTTCCTGTGCAGCATACACTATAAGTAACATGTGACCTGTATTCTGCGGGTCGGTACGGTTACGGCGATACCTCATTTATATTATTTTTTAATGCGTTGCTATTTGTGCAGATTAAAATTCAATTTAGGGAAAAAAATCAATTTTTTTTGCATCGCCATCTTCTGAAAGGCATAACGTTTTTATTTTTCGCTAGACAGAGCTGGTTGAGGGCTTATTTTTTGCGGGAAGACCTCTTCTTTTTATTGGTACCATTTTGGTTTTCATCTGACCATTACTTTTTATTGAACATTTTGTAAGGGAAAGGTGGTGAATAATCATTATTTTGTGCGGTTTTCTACGTTTTTTTTTTTTTTACGACGTTTGCCGTTCGGGTTAAATAATGTTTTAATTTTATTGTTCAGGTTATTACGGACACGGCGATACCAAATATGTTATGTTTTTTTCTATTTTTCTTTATTTTACATAATAAAACATTTTATATGGGGAAAATGGGATTTTTGGGGCTTTATTTATTTCTATTTTATTTTAAACTTTATTTTTACTTTTTTCCAACTTTTTTTTCCTGTCCCCATGGGGGATTGAAGCAGTGATCGGCTGATCACTGCTTCACTAGCTGTATCTGCAATACACGTGTTACACATGTATTGCATTGTATAGGAAGCTGTCAGCCTGTGTGGACGCACAGGCTGACAGCTTCCTTTTTAGGCAGGATCAACCAGGTACATGAAGGGGGTAAGTGATGGGGCAGACCCGGGGTCACTGATCAGACCCCGGGCTGCCTCCTATGAACACCGGCACCCCCCGAAACCGGCGTGGAGGGTGCCGATCGGCACCATTTTACAACAAAACCCCGGAAGTGCCGGCGGTCATGTTGACCGCCGGCATATTAGGGGTTAACACCTGCGATCAGACCCGGTTCCGACCGCGGGTGTTACAGAGCATTGTCAGCCGTGTATTACGGCTGACACCCGCAGTGCATGGTACACACACAGTTTCTGTGTGCGCACCATGCATCCGCAGTAATAGTACGGCAGTTTGCGGGAAGCCCTTCCCGGCAGCGCCGTACTATTACGGCGAATGTCGGGAAGGGGTTAATAAGCCTACTGACATGCTGCGGGGTTTATTGCCAAATTAGTATTTTACGATCCAAAAGGAACAGATTCCCAGCTATGGACAGCGCTGTTATCCTAATTACATCCTGGAGAATAGATTTTCATATTTTTTACCCAGAATCCCTAGTGGAGCAGGAATGACTTGTAAGTCTCCGTACACCTATGTAGGCACACACTCTCCCTAACGTGTATGATTATCCCCTGACCCTGGTCTATAGTCTCTCACTCTGCCAAATCAGTATCCCTACGCTATGCTGAGGAGGTCCAAAAGACCAAAACAGCGCTGTCCATAGCTTGGAATCTGTTCCTTTTGGGATAGAAATACTAATTAAACCCCGCATCATGTCAGTAGGCTTATTAACTGAGTCATGCATGAGGTGAAGGGGGCTGCCCCTAGAGGGCGGCGTACAGAGGCACGGTTCTCCTAATTACATCCTGGAGAATAGATTTGCATATTTTTACCTAGAGAGATTTAGGCGGTTTGGGGACCTTGTCTTGCATGTTATGAGTTTCTTGAAGTAATAATATGTCAGAAGACATTCTTTTACAAAGACTTATAACCCAGTGTCTAGCAGAGAAGGAATGACTTGTAAGTCTCCATACGCCAATGTAGGCACACACTCCCTGATATGTATGATTATCCCCTGACCCTAAATATCTCTACACACAATGGTATTACTCTAATAGCCTTTCCACCAATTCTAAAGGTGTCGCAATAGCCATTAAAAACTCCTGCCCTATTACTGTTACTAGCCAACTCTCAGACTCAGAAGCCAGATTTCTGTTTATAAAAGGTTTCTTAGCCTCCAGAAAACTCACCATAGCTACAGTTTATGTTCCAAACAAAAACCAAATATCTTGGATTATCGACACCTTAAACGCTCTCTCCTGTTTTTCTGAGGGAGAAATTATTTTAGGAGGAGATCTAAACATTACCTTGAACCCATTGATAGATACTTCTATAGATAAATTGGCACAAAAAGCGTTACTGCGTTTCCACATGGCTCTTCAACACTTGCATGTGACTGCCTCATGGAGATTTATTAACCCTACAACTAAGGACTACTCCTTTTTCTCCTCCCCGCATAATTCACATCAGAGGTTGGAATCAATGACACTTTTGACACTGTATAGCATTCGGCCAATCAATGCTGGTTCTGAATCGCATCTTTACTGCGAACAGCGATAGTATTCGAACGAGTACGAGTATTTCGAATACCGCAGTATTCGCTCGAATACCTACTCAATCGAGTACTACTCACTCATCTCTAGTAAGAACCACACCTTAAGGCTAAGGCCTAAAGCTAAAGCGCTGAGGAAAAAAACCATGGCGTGAACGCATTGCGGCTCTTTCCGCAGCACTTTTAAGAGAAAGTTCAGAGTTTTCCTCTGCAGACTTTCTCTTAACATTATATCTACGGGAAAGCTGCCGGCGTTTCCGTAGATATAATTGACATGCTGCGATTTACAAAGCCATAACAGCTTTGTATATCGCAGCCTGTCCACGCATGGATCCCATCCACTTTGCCTGCACTGTACAACGCCGCGATTTTTCCTGAAGTGTCTCCACTGCGGGCAAATCGCAGCATTTATGTCCTGTGGGGCCCCGGCCTAAATCAGCTAACATGAATTAAATTTTTTGGAGAAAAGGTACTTGAGCTCCAGTTTTTAGCAATATATCCATCATGTGTGTCTCAACAGAGAAGCTTGAAAAGTGATGAATTGCCTTTTCATAAAAAAAACCTCTTTCGCCGCCACTCTTTATAAGATCTGAATGATGCACCAATATTGCCAACTATAGAAATTCAAGAAAAAAAGGGGCGCACTATCAGCTTGCTTGGCTTGCCAGCTGAAAGAAAACTAAAACATCCTGGATTTGTTACTTCTAACTGTGAACAATACCTGGGAAGCAAAAAAGAATCTGGATTCTCCTGCTGGCTATCTCTGTATGAGATGGTAGCACATGCCACAGCAACCTTGTGGTGGACAATTTACAAAATGTCAAGAAAAATTTGGTAATAATTGACAGCTTCAAATAGTGACCATTATAAATAAATAGTAATAAAGTAACAAAAAAATTACAGACAATAAAAATATGTATTTTATTGAAATAAACACCTACACTCACCGGCCACTTTATTAGGTACACCTGTCCAACTGCTCGTTAACACTTAATTTCTAATCAGCCAATCACATGGCGGCAACTCAGTGCATTTAGGCATGTAGACATGGTCAAGACAATCTCCTGCAGTTCAAACCGAGCATCAGTATGGGGGGGAAGAAAGGTGATTTGAGTGCCTTTGAACGTGGCATGGTTGTTGGTGCCAGAAGGGCTGGTCTGAGTATTTCAGAAACTGCTGATCTACTGGGATTTTCACGCACAACCATCTCTAGGGTTTACAGAGAATGGTCCGAAAAAGAAAAAACATCCAGTGAGCGGCAGTTCTGTGGGCGGAAATGCGTTGTTGATGCCAGAGGTCAGAGGAGAATGGCCAGACTGGTTCCAGCTGATAGAAAGGCAACAGTGACTCAAATAGCCACCCGTTACAACCAAGGTAGCCAGAAGAGCATCTCTGAACGCCGCACAGTACGTCCAACTTTGAGGCTACAGATGGGCTACAGCAGCAGAAGACCACACCGGGTGCCACTCCTTTCAGCTAAGAACAGGAAACTGAGGCTACAATTTGCACAAGCTCATCGAAATTGGACAATTGAAGATTGGAAAAACGTTGCCTGGTCTGATGAGTCTCGATTTCTGCTGCGACATTCGGATGGTAGGGTCAGAATTTGGCGTCAACAACATGAAAGCATGGATCCATCCTGCCTTGTATCGGTAACGGTTCAGGCTGGTGGTGGTGGTGTCATGGTGTGGGGAATATTTTCTTGGCACTCTTTGGGCCCCTTGGTACCAATTGAGCATCGTTGCAACGCCAAAGCCTACCTGAGTATTGTTGCTGACCATGTCCATCCCTTTATGACCACAATGTACCCAACATCTGATGGCTACTTTCAGCAGGATAATGCAATGCCATGTCATAAAGCTGGAATCATCTCAGACTGGTTTCTTGAACATGACAATGAGTTCACTGTACTCCAATGGCGTCCACAGTCACCAGATCTCAATCCAATAGAGGAGCATCTTTGGGATGTGGTGGAACGGGAGATTCGCATCATGGATGTGCAGCCGACAAATCTGCGGCAACTGTGTGACGCCATCATGTCAATATGGACCAAAATCTCTGAGGAATGCTTCCAGCACCTTGTTGTATCTATGCCACGAAGAATTGAGGCAGTTCTGAAGGCAAAAGGGGGTTCAACCCGTTACTAGCATGGTGTACCTAATAAAGTGGCCGGTGAGTGTATATGACCATTGTATTAAATGCAGTCAGTGCATCTGATTCCATCAAGTAGCACCAGAAAGAGACGGGACTCACTGATGCTCTGATCTGTCCGTGACAAAGTGCTCCAGTACGCCATCCACTGTCTCATCAGGAGAATTCCCATATATCTCTGTGAGTTCATACAAGAACGTGGAGGCCCAAACACACCACGGATTAGCAGTATGACCTGTTATAATGAAATTCACAAACATGAAATCTTCTTGTGATTTTTTACTTTAACTTTGGTTGCGAATTTAGTTTCAATTGACCATTCATATATATATATATATATATATATATATATATATATATATATATATATATATATATATATATATATATTGGTCTGTATACAGTGAAGACCAAAAGTTTGGACACACCTTCTCATTCAAAGAGTTTTCTGTATTTTCATGACTATGACAATTGTAGATTCACACTGAAGGCATCAAAACTCAGAAGTAACACATGTGGGATTATATACTTACCAAAAAGTGTGACACAACTGACAATCTGTCTTATATTCTTGGTTCTTCACAGTAGCCACCTTTTGCTTTGATTCCTGCTTTGCACACTCTTGGCATTCTCTTGATGAGCTTCATGAGGTAGTCACCTGAAATGGTTTTCACTTCACAGGTTTGCCCTGTCAGGTTTAATAAGTGGGATTTCTTGGGTTGGGACCATCAGTTGTGTTGTGCAGAAGTCAGGTGGATACACAGCTGATAGTCCTACTGAATAGACTGTTAGAATTATTTTCTTATGGCAAGAAAAAAAGCAGCTAAGTAAAGAAAAACGAGCGGCCATCATTACTTTAAGAAATGAAGGTCAGTCAGTCCAATAAATTGGGAAAACTTTGAAAGTGTCCCCAAGTGCAGTTGCAAAAATCATCAAGTGCTACAAAGAAATTGGCTGACATGAGGACCTCCCCAGGAAAGGAAGACCAAGAGTCACCTCTGCTGCGGAGGATAAGTTCATCCGAGTCACAAGCCTCAGAAATCGCAGGTTACCAGCAGCTCAGATTAGAGAGCAGGTCAATGCCACACAGAGGTCTAGCAGCAGACACATCTCTACAACAACTGGTAAGAGGAGACTTCATGTTAAAATAGCTGCTAGAAAACCACTGCTGAGGACAAGCAACAAGCAGAAGAGACTTATTTGGGCTAAATAACACAAGGAATGGACATAAGACGAGTGGAAATCTGTGCCAAGATCTGATGAGTACAAATTTGAGATCTTTGGTTCCAACCACCGTGTCATTGTGCGACACAGAAACCCTACATGCCTGGTTCCCACCGTGAAGCATGGAGGGGGAGGTGTGATGGTGTGTGGAGACGGGGGGGGGGGGGGGAGGGGGGGGAGCTGGTGACACTGTTGGGGATTTATTCAAAATTGAAGGCATATTGAACCTGCATGGCTACCACAGCATCTTGCAGCGGCATGCTATTCCATCCGGTTTGCGTTTAGTTGGACCATCATTTATTTTTCAACAGGAAAATGACCCTAAACACCTCCAGGCTGTGTAAGGGCTATGTGACCAAGAAGGAGAGTGATGGGGGCTATGCCAGATGACCTGGCCTCCACAGTCACCAGACCTGAACTCAATCCAGATGGTTTGGGGTGAGCTGGACTGTAGAGTGAAGTCAAAAGGGCCAACAAGTGCTAAGCATCTCTGGGAACTCCTTCAAGACTATTGGAAGACCATTTCAGGTGGCTACCTCATGAAGCTCATCAAGAGAATGCCAAGAGTGTGCAAAACAGTAATCAAAGCAAAAGGAAGCGAGAATATAAGACAGATTTTCAGTTGTGTCATGCTTTTTTGGTAAGTATATAATCCCACATGTGTTACTTCTGAGTTTTGATGCCTTCAGTGTGAATCTACAATTGTTATAGTCATGAAAATACAGCAAACTCTTTGAATGAGAAGGTGCGTCCAAACCTTTAGTCTGTACTGTGTATACACACTGTAAGGATTGGAGTCAGGGTCAGGCAGTGCAAAGTGACACAGCTTTGAAAGCAACACTGTGCAACTAATGACAAAAGGGGTCGCAGGCCCTGCAGCTATAACTATGCTGTAATATCTGAGATGAGGCAGACCAATGCACTTCCTAATTGAAGTGCGCCTACCAAGGCTCCTACACTTCTATCCCGGTGGCTAGGACAAGGGAAGAGGCGGCCCTGAAAGTCCTAGGGACTGGAGTCACGGGGTCACACCTAAACAGAAAGCACAGTGTAACTGCAATGCAAAACAAAAGACTAAACAGCATGGAACCAGGGAGGACCACAAGTCCCAGCAAGACACAGAAGAGAAGGCGAGGTCAGACGAGCAAGAGGTCAAGCCAGGAGATATAATAAAGGTACCAAATCAAAAGACAAGGAATAGTCAAAAATACAAGCCGGGCAGATTAACCAAGAAACATATGGAATACAAACAGACAGGGAATCAGACTGAGCAGGGGAACCAGGAAACCCAAAGTGAATGGCTGGCAAGGATCCATGCCTGGGTGGGGTTTAAATAGCAGAAGAGAACACACCTGATGGCTAATGACATGGAGACTGAGAGCAAGGAGAAGATTAACCCTTAATGACCTAAGCACACCCAATAGAACTCCTAACACGTCTCCCAGGGAGACACCGCGCAGCAAGGAGACTGTGGCGACTCCGTATCCTGACAGTACCCCCCCTTTGAGGAGGGGCCTCCGGACCCTCAAGAGGACCCCCTGGCTTAGTAGGGTAAGAACGGTAAAACTTCTCCACCAATCTAGGAGCGTGAAGGTCTCTGGCTGCCACCCAAATACGCTCCTCTGGTCCATACCCCTTCCAATGTATGAGGAACTGAAGGGAATTCCGCACTCTGCATGAATCAATGACCCGTTCCACCTCATACTCTAGTTCCCCCTGAACGATCACTGGTTCGGGTGGGGAACGAGTGACCATTGCCGGAACATACTTTTTGAGTAGGGACTTATGAAAAACTGGGTGAATATGGAGGGACCTAGGAAGTGATAATTTGAATGACACAGGGTTGATTATTTCAGAAATGGGATATGGACCAATAAAACGCGGGGCAAACTTAGTAGATGGAACACGAAGTTGGAGATTTTTAGTGGATAACCAGACCTTGTCACCCACCACAAAGTCAGGTCCAGGGCGGCGCTTTCTGTTGGCGAAATTGACTTGATTAGCCTGGGCTTTTCTCAGCGATGCCAGGCTTTCAGCCCATACTGTACAGAGAGATTTAGCAACGTCCTCTACTGAGGAAAAGGCAAATTCATTACCTGTTCCTGAGGAGAATCTGGGGTGAAAACCATAGTTAATGTGGAAAGGAGACGACTGAGTCGAGGAGTTGACATGATTATTTAGTGCAAACTCAGCCATGGGCAAATATTCACTCCATTTATCTTGGCAATCAGACACAAAGCACCTCAAATATTGTTCTAAAGATTGATTCAATCTCTCTGTTTGACCGTTAGTCTCTGGGTGAAAGGCTGAGGAAAAAGAAAGAGAGACTCCCAACCTGTTACAAAAGGCTTTCCAAAACCTGGACAACACAAACTGTACGCCCCTGTCTGACACCACATTAGAAGGAATACCATGCAGACGTAAAATGTGACGGATAAACAACCAGGCCAACAATTTAGCTGAAGGCAAATTTTTCAAGGCAACAAAGTGGGACATCTTAGAAAAACGATTTACTACAACCCAAATTACCGATTTCCCTTTAGAGGATGGGAGATCGGTAATAAAATCCATGGAGATGTGTGACCAGGGTCTATTGGGTAGCGGGAGTGGATGTAAAAGACCCGCTGGAAGTTGATGGGGCACCTTAGATCTGGCACAGGTCTCGCAAGAATGAACAAAATTTTTAACATCTCGTTGCCAAGATGGCCACCAATACGTTCGTGATAACAGATTCCCAGTACCAGTAATGCCTGGATGACCTGCCAGAACAGAGGAGTGGATCTCCTCTAAGAGCTCCAAGCGGAGGTGACTAGGGACAAACAATTTACCTGGCGGTAGCGCACTAGGGGCAGCATCCTGAGTGTTGAGAATACGGGTTTCAAGATCCGAGGTCAAAACTGCCACTACCACCCCAGGAGCAAGTATATTTTCAGGTTCCCCATCAGAACTACCACTAAGACCAAAATTTCTAGACAAGGCTTCTGCTTTAGTATTCTTTGAGCCGGGACGGTAGGTAATTACAAAGTGGAACCTAGTGAAAAATAGAGCCCACCTGGCTTGACGGGGATTTAATCTTTTCGCCTTGTCTAAATATAATGAGTTTTTGTGGTCAGTTAGTACAGTAATTTTATGTCTGGCCCCCTCCAGGAAGTGTCTCCACTCTTCAAAGGCCCACTTAATCGCCAGAAGCTTGCCAACATCATAATTGGCCTCGGTAGCGGAGAACCTCCTGGAAAAGTAGGCGATAGGTTGGAGGTTGGTAAATGGTTCAGTGCCCTGAGACAGAACCGCTCCTACACCTACTTCTGAAGCGTCAACCTCTACAATAAAGGGCAATTCAGGATCAGGATGGACCAGGACTGGGGCAGAAGTAAAGAGTTGTTTTAAGGTGGCGAACGCTACCTCCGTCTCTGGTGTCCAGGAGGCAGGATTCGCCCCCTTTTTGGTCAAATCGGTGAGAGGTTTAACAATAGAAGAAAAATTTTGGATACATTTTCGGTAATAGTTGGCAAAACCTAGAAACCTTTGAACTTCTTTTAAGGTAGTAGGTTTCTCCCATTCAAGTACTGCAGATACCTTTCTGGGATCCATACCAATGGTACCAGGAGTAAGGATGTATCCCAAAAAACCTATCTCCTGGACTCCAAATTGACACTTGGATAACTTAGCACAGAGGTGGTTTTGACGTAGCCTAAGAAGAACCTCTTTTACATGTTGCTGATGTGACTCCCAATCCGGTGAGAATATGAGGATGTCATCTAAATAAATTACTAGATATCTACCTAACAGATCCCTAAAAATGTCATTCACAAAACGTTGAAATACCGCCGGAGCATTGCTCAAACCAAAAGGCATAACTAGGTATTCAAAATGACCTTCAGGGGTATTAAATGCGGTTTTCCACTCATCCCCATCTCTTATCCGAATCAAGTTGTAAGCTCCACGGAGGTCAATTTTAGAAAACCACCGAGCCCCCACCACCTGGTTAAAAAGATCCGGGATGAGTGGCAGAGGATGTTGGTCTTTGACCGTAATTTTATTCAATTCCCTGTAGTCAATACAAGGTCGGAGGCCACCATCTTTTTTTTCAACAAAGAAAAACCCCGCCCCCACAGGAGAAACTGAAGGTCGGATATGTCCTTTAGATAGGCTCTCTTTAATGTACTGGCGCATGGACTCGCGCTCTGGAGCTGAAAGGTTAAAAATGCGACCTTTGGGTAGTTTAGCTCCAGGAACCAAATCAATTGCGCAGTCATAAGGTCGATGTGGAGGCAAGGCCTCCGCATTGAGCTCATCAAAGACGTCTTTGAACTCGGTAATAAATTCCGGAATTTTGATATCATTTTTGATAGTACAAATAGTATTAATATGAGAAGTACAGGAATCTCCCCATCTAACCAACTCCGAAGTTTCCCAATCAAACACTGGATTATGTACACGCAACCAGGGTAAACCAAGAATAACATCTGCAGCAAGTTTTTTCATAACAAAAAATGACACTTTTTCAACATGTAAACTGCCGACAAAAAACTGCACCTCAGCAGTACGGGCTAAGATTTTCCCTTCAGACAAAGGGGTTAGATCTGCTCCAGATACCTGAAATGGGTATTTCAAGGGAATCAATTCAATTCCTAGGGCTTGTACCACCACTTCATGGATGAAGTTCATGGCGGCACCTGAATCCACCATCGCCTGACATGCAAAAGTTTTATTACCATTAACAAGAATAGCAGGGAGTAAACATTTCTCAATATTATTAGGAGGTACCTGTGTGCCTGAGTGACCCTCCCGGCAATCACTCAGGCATTGGCGTTTTCCCGGCGGTGGTTTAGGTCTGGTTGGACAGTTTCTCAGGATATGTCCAGGTTTGCCGCAATACAGACACAGAGCGTTTTCTAGGCGATACTTTCTCCTGGAGGCGGATGTGGACCCCAATATCATTGGTTCTTCTTCAGGAATAGAACAAGAGGTAGGAACAGCAGAAGGATTTATAGGTTCCGAAAGGACAGACCAGGATTTAGCTGAGGACCCAGGTTTGCTTAATTTCTCTCTACGTCTTTCCCTAAGCCTCCTATCAATAGAAATAGCCAAGGACATAAAGTCTCCTAGATTTTCAGGGACTGGATGACTTACTAGAGCATCTTTTACAGAATCAGATAAGCCTTGTCTAAAAAGGGTTAACAAAGGTCTGTCTGTCCACCTTGACTGAGAGCTCCACTGACGAAACTCTGTACAATAATCCTCGGCAGTTCTAACTCCCTGCTGAATAGACAACAGATGGGACTCGGCCAAGGCAACTCTATTAGGGTCATCATAAATCTGACCTAATGTTTGAAAAAACTTTTTTAACGAATTCCATTCAGGAGCTCCAGCAGGTAGAGCCAAGGCCCAGTCTTGTGGTGACCCTCGTAGAAGGGACACAACCAGCGCCACCTGCTCTGCTTCAGAAGAAAGGAAATTAAAACGAAAAAATAAATGGCAAGATTCCCGAAATGTTCGGAATCTGTCTGGTTTACCGTCAAAATGGTCAGGCAAGAGCATTTTAGGATCCTGACGGGTATTCAATGTGGGAAAAACTGGTGATTGAATAGAAGCACCTGCAGCGGCTGATGCTGGATCAGGCAAAGCATCCAGACGCTGCGAGACTTGGTTAATTAACCCAGCCATGCCCTGCACCTGCCTTGACAGTTCGTCCAGTCGGTCAGTTACGGAGTGTTCGGCATCCACACTAAACCGCCGGGCGGTCTGTCTAGGGTAAGGGCCAGCCATTATGTAAGGATTGGAGTCAGGGTCAGGCAGTGCAAAGTGACACAGCTGGGAAAGCAACACTGTGCAACTAATGACAAAAAGGGTCGCAGGCCCTGCAGCTATAGCTATGCTGTAATATCGGAGATGAGGCAGACCCATGCACTTCCTAATTGAAGTGCGCCTACCACGACTCCTACGCTTCTATCCGGCGGCTAGGATAAGGGGAGAGGAGGCCCTGAAAGTCCTAGGGACTGGAGTCACGGGGTCACACCTAAACAGAAAGCACAGTGTAAATGCAATGCAAAACAAAAGACTAAGCAGCATGGAACCAGGGAGGACCACAAGTCCCAGCAAGACACAGAAGAGAAGGCGAGGTCAGACGAGCAAGAGGTCGAGCCAGGAGATATAATAAAGGTACCAAATCAAAAGACAAGGGATAGTCAAAAATACAAGCCGGGATACAAACCAAGAAACAGACCGAATACAAACAGACAGGGAATCAGACTGAGCAGGGGGACCAGGAAACCCAAAGTGAATGGCTGGCAAGGATCCATGCCTGGGTGGGGATTAAATAGCAGCAGAGAAACACCTGATGGCTAATGACATGGAGACTGAAGGCAAGGAAAAGATTAACCCTTATTGACCTAAGCACACCCAATAGAACTCCTAACACGTCTCCCAGGGAGACGCCGCGCAGCAAGGAGACTGCGGCGACTCCGTATCCTGACACACACATTACATATAGATTCCCTTTCCATGCACTAAAGATTTCTTATAAAGTAAATACAAGTTTATTTATAATGATATTTTACGTAATTATATTGCACAAAGTGTAAAGAATAAGAAACCACTTCATAAGAATAAATCAGGTTGGATGTCTCTTATGTATTCGGAGTGTCCACAGGGGAGTCTTGTGGAGATCTCTCTGGATATTGAGCTCTTCACCTAGAAACATATAAAACATCCATGTACTGACTCCTTCTATGATCAGACTGGCCGGACTCTATGATGGGGTTGTGTCATGTGTGTTACATTACAGCTCTATTGTTATGGAGATCTTTCTACAGATAGAAGCGGGAATATACGATATTTTATTATCATTACATACGGAGGCTATATGCAGGAGAGGTGAGTACCCTGTGTATGTGGAAGGTCCAGCTGGGGCAAGAGGCAAATATTACCGGTAAATGTCACTACTAGGAGCCTTCAGCAACGTGAGACATGATGCCACAACAAGACGCTAACATAGACATCAACACATACATGTCCTTCTTCACCTGTTTGACTCCTTTAAGATATGCCAAGATGATGGAAGATTACACAATGGTGGATTATCTCTAACAGAAACATACAAACACAGATGATTGATTGTAACAATACCCCCTCTGATCATTCTGGCCTGCCCTTACCATCCTATTTTAGGATAGACACACGTTATCTGGCCATGTCTATATTCTACTACTGTAGATTTCCCAACTCCATCTACTGGAAGTTTATCCCAAGTCTATTCTCTCTCACTGAGTTAATATTTCCTGACGTTGCTTCTGGTATTAAAATAAAAGTTTGGGATGTGCTTGAATCCAAATCTTTTAGATAATTCAGTATAAATTGGATTTTCTCATCCTCCTTAGTATTTAGGTTTTTATTGTGAAATTGTTATTGAGAACTGGAGGGGACTTTAGTCTGTGTACAAAGAATAGGCAAACTAACAATTCATTCCAAGCACTCTAAGGATTGTACTGTCTATGAAGGAATTATTAATTCTGTACAATTGGACTTCATAGCAATCGATGGTAAAAAATTTTGTATGAAATAATATTTTTTGTTATTATTTTTTTAGGGGACAATGAGAAATAACAGGAGAAATAACAATATCACCTCCATCGTTCTTCTGGGATTTCCAAATCTTCAGAACTTCAGGTTTCCTCTCTGTTCCCTATTGATTCTTATATATTATGGGGCCATTTCCGGAAACCTTCTTATCATGGTCTTGTATGTAGTGAGTAAATCCCTTCGGTCTCCCATGTACTTCTTCATTACACAGCTCTCCTTGTGTGACCTCGTGCTGACCACAGACATTGTCCACTGTACTGTATGGAGAGTCCTCGGTGTCTTTCATCAGCTGCATCATACAGTTCTTTTGTTTTGCTAACTCAGAGTCTTTGGAATGTCTTCTCCTGTCGGTGATGTCTTATGACCGGTATGTGGCCATCTGTAACCCCCTACGCTATCACTCCATCATGACTCGTAAGTTCTGTGTGACATCAGTAAGTATAATTTGGGAGACATGTGCTATGATATCATTGGTTGATGCCATTTCTATCAGTAATCTTTATTTCTGTGGACCTCACATCATTGACCATTTCTACTGTGACTTTGAGCCCCTAGTGCAGCTCTCCTGCTCCGATACAGCCATAATTCATACATCGATCCTTATCATGGGTTTTTTCTTTGTTGCGATACCTTTTATTATCATTGTCATGTCCTATGTGTACATTGTCCTCACCATCCTGAAGATCCCATCCAATACCGGAAGACACAAAGCCTTCTCCACCTGCAGCTCCCACCTCACTGTGGTCTCCATATTCTATGGGACATAGATCACTGTTTATTATGTTCCGACAAGAGGAGAATCCTTGATCCTAGGCAAGGTCTTGTCTCTGATGTATACTGTGGTGACCCCACTGCTTAACCCCATTATATACACCCTGAGGAACAAAGACTTTAAAGACGCTTTCCATAAACTTAAGTTCATTTTTCAATTTCTCATATCCTGAATTTAAATGCTTCCACTGGAGTAATATTACAAAGACAGGTTAAATTTTCCTCAAAGTTAAAATTTAAGATTTTTTTTTTTTTTAAATGTAGATTGTGAGCCCCACATAGAGCTCACAATGTACATTTTTCCCTCTCAGTATGTCTTTGGGAATATGGGATGGAAATCCATGCAAACACGGGGAGAACGTACAAACTCCTTTCAGATGGTTTTATGCCCTTGGCGGGATTTGAACACCAGGACTCCACTGAGCCACTGTGTGGCCCCCTAAGATATTAAAATTCTGAACCAGTCCACCATGTCTTCTTCATATTCTTCACTGACACAGATATGGCACCTCTTGAGAAAACTATTTTCCGAGTTAGATCTATCTTCCTCATCGTTGGATGAGAACAATGAGCATTGTTTGCTAGTTGAGGAGACAGAGGTGTTAGTGGAAGACTTGACTGCTGGAGATGGAAGTAGCACGGGCATGGGTTGTGGTACTATTATTTGATCTGATGGGGCATGAGGGGGGGGATTATGAGGGTGTGCAAGAATCCCATGTCTATAATGAGTTAGAATAAAGCTGGAAAGACGATAACATTGGTAATGAGATGAGCGAAAACTAAAATGTCCGAGGTTCGAAATCCGATTCACTGTTCGGCTGTTCGAACGGATTTTGAACCTCATTATAGTCTATGGGGGAAATGCTCGTTTCATGGGTAGACAACATTCAATAAAATTATACTTACCAAGTCCATGAGTGAGGGTCGGGCTGGATTCCCCTTGAAGTCTTCTCCCGATGCAGCGTCCCTGCCGCGTCTTCCAGCTGGAATTCACTCTGCCTAGGCTTCGGGGCCTAGGCAGAGCCGACTGCGCATGTGTGGTCGGCTCTGCCCGGCCCGATGCCTGAACAGAGCCGACTGTGCATGCGAGGGCATGCCCGCGCATGTGCAGTTGGCTCTGCCTAGGCCGGATGCCTAGGCAGAGTGAATTCCAGCCGGAAGACACCGCGGGGACGCTGCACAGAGAAGACTTCTAAAGGTAAGAGAAGAACCAGCGTTGATTGGCAGAATATATAGCATTCTGCCAATCAACGCTGGTTCTGCATCGAACCTTAAACTTCGAACAGCTAGTAGTATTCGATCGAGTACGAGTATTTCGAATACCGTAGTATTAGATCGAACACCTACTCGATCGAACACTACTCACTCATCTCTAGTAATGATGATTCTTTTGAGAAGAAGACCTGACTAACAGGTCAGGAAACATCAGAGTAAGATGGTGGTAGTAATGGTGGCAAAAAGAGATGAGTGAAGTTTTCAAAAATTCGATTTGGCCGCATCTGCAGATTTCCCAAAAAGATTTGATTCTATCCACACTACTTTGCAACAAATAGTGTTAAAAAACAGCTATTTCCTGGATGCATAGAGCCTGTATAGTGGTGTATATAGTATATATAGTGGTGTATATAGTATAGTATAGTGGTGTATATAGTATATATAGTGCTGTATATAGTATAGTATAGTATATATAGTAGTGTACATAGTATAGTATATATTGTGGTGTATACACTGGGCATTGCAGTAACACACACGGGGAGTCTGTTGTGGTAGTGAAACAATACAGTGAGTCAGTATGACATGCACATGACCGGCTTCACTCTTAGAACCGCTGCACACTGTAATTTTTGGCAATTATGGCACCATAACTACCAACTAATTCAAGCGTTAACTCAGCCTTACATGTTGTTAGTGCCAAGTATAAATAGCTGTGCCCAAGATCCTACTGTTGCATGAAAGAGCGCCCTCCCTTTACACACTCATCTGCTGATTCCACACAGATGTCTACAGAACCTGTTCTATTAAACACTTATACAAGTAGAGCCCCCTGACAGAGTGGAGAGGGGTCACCAGTAAATTTGTGTTGATGTCACTGATTATTTTGCCTTCTTCACAGATAACACAAAAATAACCCCCAAAAAATGGATTCTGTCTGTTGAGCGTCCGCCTTCTCTCGGTCAGGATTTGGTCAGTAATCCATCAGTATTGCTGATGTCAAGAAAAAACAGGATCCAAAACAGAGATGACATGGGAATGGAATATGTGCAGGTCTTCTGTGTTTTGTACCCACTCTTGATTTTGGCTACCAAATCATAAGCTAATTCTAATGGGACCATAAAGGCCTTATAGCTGCATCTCATTGTTCCTTCCTTCTAAAAGATCAGAAAAAGGGTCAAATAAATGATGATGTCAACCAGGCCAAAATAGTGTCCCAGTCATGGACTGAGGAGGGTGGAAACAGCATGAGAAGTGACATAGTGTTGAGGTAGCAGAAGCATGACGAGGCCACAGAGTGGCAAGATGGCGAAAATGGGGAGGTGGCAGCAGCATTAGGAGGCCACAGATTGGCAAGACCACATAATGTGGAGGTGGCAGCAGCATTAGGAGGCCATAGAGTGGCAAGATGACAAAATGAAGAGGTGGCAGCAGCTTTCTGTGAAGGTGGTCTACTCCAGGCACATTTTGCTTCCAACCTCTCACTACTGCTACCACCCTGCTGATTCCCGGCCACACTATTGACTTACTGGCTCCGCTGCTGCCTCATGTGCAACTACCACCCTCTCCTTCCAATGATGATAAAGCCCCTTCATCACCCAGCTCCCAATTGTAATCAGCTACATCATTGAGTACTGTCTGCCAGTCACTGATGTCCTCCTCAACAGTCTCTGAGGCAGGAGCCTAACCACTCTCAACGAAAGATCCCACACCACTCTCCTCATCACTATTTTCCCACCTACTGGAGGAAGCGGTGGATGTCTCCTCCAGATCTTGGTTGGGCAGTAGCTGCTGACTGTCCTCTAGTAGCTAGTCTACAATGTTAAGTGGATCTGAGCCCACAGCATAGAGAACTTCTCTGGCTGGGGGAACAGAAAAGGACAGAGTCAGACTGAGGACGGGTAAGGGCACTGGGCCTGCTCCCGGACCATGAAAACTAATAGTTATGTCTGAAAAAGCCACTGACTCTTGGTTGGGAGTGTCTGATGTGACTTGGGATGAAGTAGATGAAGTGAGGAAATGGATTAGACCCAAATCAAATTTTTCCTAAAAGTTGGAACAAATTGCACTTCATCAGCTTTGATTCACCCATCTCTAGTCCCGTCTTACTCAATATGGCTACTTCATAAACTGGGTTCTTAACCCCTTCCCACCACAGGCATTTTTTCCAATTTTCTATCTTTCTTTTCCATTCCCAAACCCCTTAAATTTTAAATTTTCCATTCACAGTGCCATAAGAGGAATTAATGTTTGTGGGAAAAATTGTTCTTCATAATGGTATCATATAATATTCTGTACAATGTTCTGGGAAGCTGGAGAGATTTCAGAATTGTGTGGAATTGGAGAAAAGAGTGAATTTGTGCGATATTCTTATGGGCTTTGTTTTTACACAGTTTATTGTGCAGTCAAAATGACCTGTCACCTGTATTCTATATTTCAGTATGTTTACGAGGAGACCAGTCAGTGTCCTTTAATGTGCAGATGGTGCCTGAACATATAAAGTTACAGTCAGATACGGCATCATATCCTGTAGGGCCGTGATGGCGAACCTATGGCACGCATACCTGAGAGGGCACCCGCATCACTCACGAACGGGAAATTAAGTACAGGATTCCCCATTAGTGAGCAATCGCTGGATGTGCAAATGCACATCCAACTGAAAGCTGTCAGTGTAGGCTACATGCTCTGTGCAACCTACACTGATTGAAGAGTGTGACCTCTGCCCCAGCGCAGGTGTGATGACAGCACGGTGGCTCAGTGGTTAGCACTGAAGCTCTGGAGTTCTGGGTTCAAATCCCGCCCAGTCCAACATCTGCAAGGAGTTTGTATGTTCTCCCCGTGTTTGCGTGGGTTTCCTCCGGGTACCCTGGTTTCCTCCCACACACTAAAGACATACTGATAGGGAATGTACATTGTGAGCCCTATATGGGACAGTGACTGACAATGTCTGTAAAGCGATGTGGAATATGATGGCGCTATATAAGTATGCATAATAAATAAATAATATGTCATTAGTGCCCACAGTCAAAAGGAAAAGGATGCCCAGCACCTGTTCAGGTAAGTATATTTGTGTGTGTGTGTACTGTGTGGGGAGGGGACTACTGTGGGACATTTTATACTGTGTGGGGAGGGGGGCTACTGTGGAGCATTTAGTACTGTGTGGAGGGTGCTACTATGGAGCATTTAATACTGTGTGGGGAGGGGGCTACTGTGGAGCATTTAGTACTGTGTGGACAGGGGGACTACTGTGGAGCATTTAATACTGTGTGGAGGGTGCTACTGTGGAGCATTTAATACTGTGTGGGGAGGGGGCTACTGTCAAGTATATAATCCTTTGTGGGGGCCATGGTGGGGCAGATTGTACTGTATGGGGGCCCCTCACTATTTATATCACACAGTATCTGTGTCAGGCTGAACATTTCACGGTCACTATAAAACAGACTCTGTGTGATGTAAAAAGTGAACATTAATTGTTCAAAAGTACCAAATGTAGAGACCTTTACCTTTCAGTACAAGCTCTGTAAAGCCCCATTCACATGACTGTAATTTGTGGGTCCACAATGGTGGATTCACAGAGTTTTAAGGTTAAATTGCCATGTTGGCACATTGCAATAATTTATTGGGTTTTGGGTTGCAGTTTGGGCACTTGGTCTCAAAAAGGTTTGCCATCACTGCTGTAGGGTAATGTGGGAGTGTGAACAGAGGTGGGTTTGTTTTTGGGATTCTAACTACGGAAGGATTTACGTTAGACATTGTGATCGGCCTGTCTGATAAGATGCGTCTTTAGTTTGCGTTTGAATCTGTAGAAATTGGAGTTAATCTGATTGTCCGGGGTAGAGCATTCCAGAGAAGTGGTGCAGCTCGGGAGAAGTCTTGTATACGAGCGGGGGAGGTTCTGATAATAGAGGATGTAAGTGTTAGGTCATTGAATGAACGGAGAGCACGGGTTGGGCGGTAGACAGAGATGACAGAAGAAATTAGAGATTAGACTAATAGAAGAACCTAGCCGCTGCATTCAGAATAGATTGTAGAGGGAAGAGATTAGTAAGGGGGAGACCGATTAGTAAGGAGTTACAGTAGTGAAGGTGAGAATGAATCAGAGAGACAATAAGTGTCTTTAATGTTTCCGAGGTAAAGAAAGGCCGGATTCTGTTTTTGAGGTGGAGGTGACATGAGTGTGCGAGTGTTACGGTTCTGTGTGTTTATATAAAAAATAATGTTTTTTTTCTTTACTACTACAGAACCGCTGGACTGCAGGGCACTGCAGGGAGGTCCCAGATGGGCGGCCGTGTGCCAGTACCAGGCAGCAGTATGTCCGAACAGGGAGTAACACAAATGCACCAGTTGACTTCACTGGGTAACCGTGTTACACAATGGAAGTTTTCTTCTTTTCTGATATTTCTGTGCATTCATTGAACAAGATGTATTTTTGGTTTCCTCTAGGCGTAGGCACATGTGAGATTAATAACCATCTTAATTAACTCAAGGCAATTATTACCATAGAGACTAAAGACAAGATGAAAAAACCTCTGGTGACATTCTTCATTGTATACACTTGACTCACCCCACAGTATATATAAGCTGCGGCCCTGTACTCAGTCTAAGATTGCTGCACATGGAATATTTTGGGCCAGGTACTATGTACATTATGACTCTTAACTCATTGAATTGAGCAAACACAAGCCTCTAGAAACATGAACATGTCTGATGTAAGTACTGGTAGATGTTTTTCTCCTTCACACAGCAGAAATATTATAACGAGACAAACCAGGACTTACAGATCTGAGGCTTCTTACGAGCAAATCCTTACACATTATATTCTTCTGTTAGTTTTCACAAAGCAAATGGACAGATTTTCTGAACAGCATGAAGCAGGTAATTTAATTCTACCCCTATTGTAAAGTCTCATTCATTGTGTGGTCCATAATTTGTAGAAACATGGCTTGTAGTTTGAAGAACCTTGGTGGAAGAGACTTTTTGAAGCTGATTACTCTTCTCAGGTTGTGGAGTCATCAGATTTGTTACACAATAGAACGTAGATCACATATCAGAAGGTGAAAGTTACACAATAGAACATAGATCACATATCAGAAGGTGAAAGTTACACAATAGAACAGAGATCACATATCAGAAGGTGAAAGTTACACAATAGAAGATAGATCACATATCAGAAGGTAAAAGTTACTGAATAGAATATAGATCACATATCAGAAGGTGAAAGTTACACAATAGAATATAGATCACATATCAGAAGGTGAAAGTTACACAATAGAACAGAGATCACATATCAGAAGGTGAAAGTTACACAATAGAAGATAGATCACATATCAGAAGGTGAAAGTTACACAATAGAACATAGATCACATATCAGAAGGTGAAAGTTACACAATAGAAGATAGATCACATATCAGAAGGTGAAAGTTACACAATAGAACAGAGATCACATATCAGAAGGTGAAAGTTACACAATAGAAGATAGATCACATATCAGAAGGTGAAAGTTACACAATAGAAGATAGATCACATATCAGAAGGTGAAAGTTACACAATAGAACAGAGATCGCATATCAGAAGGGGAAAGTCACACAATAGAACAGAGATCACATATCAGAAGGTGAAAGTTACATAATAGAACAGAGATCACATATCAGAAGGTGAAAGTTACACAATAGAACATAGATCACATATCAGAAGGTGAAAGTTACACAATAGAAGATAGATCACATATCAGAAGGTGAAAGTTACACAATAGAACATAGATCACATATCAGAAGGTGAAAGTTACACAATAGAACAGAGATCACATATCAGAAGGTGAAAGTTACACAATAGAAGATAGATCACATATCAGAAGGTGAAAGTTACACAATAGAAGATAGATCACATATCAGAAGGTGAAAGTTACACAATAGAACAGAGATCGCATATCAGAAGGGGAAAGTCACACAATAGAACAGAGATCACATATCAGAAGGTGAAAGTTACATAATAGAACAGAGATCACATATCAGAAGGTGAAAGTTACACAATAGAACATAAATCACATATCAGAAGATGAATGTCAGACTTTTATCTATTTCATTTTAACAAATTAACTAATTTAGACATTGATGGCAGCAGCACATGTAAAACATGTTGTAGCATCTTCTCTTCTTTTTACAACGTTCTGTAAATAACTGGGGAGTGAGAAGACCAATTGCTGGAGTTTTAGGGGATGAATGTTGTCTGATGTATGATTCTAGATGCTCAATAGTCCTGGATTTTCTTTCCCAGATTTTCAGTTTCAAAATGCACCAAATATTTTCTGGCCTAAGAGAGTTTTTTGCTTTTATACTGTGCCGTTGGATTTCATGGCAAATAATGGTAGAACTTATTATAATTTAATATCTTTTTCAGGCAATACTAAAAATAACATCACCTCCATCATCCTTGTGGGATTTCCAAATCTTCAAAACGTCAGATTTGTGCTCTTTACCTCATTGATGATTACATATTACGGAGCTATTTCAGGAAACTTCCTCATCATGGTCTTGTATTTATTAAGTAAATCCCTTCAGACTCCCATGTACTTCTTCATTACACAGCTCTCCTTGTGTGACCTCCTGCTGACCACAGATATTGTCCCCACCCTTCTCCTCACTGTACTGTATGGAGAGTCCTCAGTGTCTTTCATCGGCTGCATCATCCAGTTTTCTTTCTATGTTAACTCAGAGTCTTTGGAATGTCTTCTCCTGTCGGTGATGTCTTATGACCGGTATGTGGCCATCTGTAACCCCCTCCGCTATCACTCCATCATAAGTCGTAAGCTTCGTGTGACATTAATCAGCATCATTTGGTGGACATGTGCTATGATATCAATGGTTGATGTCATTTTGATGTGTAATCTGTATTTCTGTGGACCTCGGGTCATTGACCATTTCTACTGTGACTTTGAGCCCCTAGTGCGGCTCTCCTGCTCCGATACAACCATAATTCATAAATGGGTCCTTATAATGGGATTTGTCCTTATCAGCATACCTTTTATCATCATAGTCATGTCCTATGTGTACATTGTCATTGCCATTCTGAAGATCTCATCCAGTACCGGGAGACATAAAGCCTTCTCCACCTGCAGCTCCCACCTCACTGTGGTCTCCATATTTTTTGGGACATTATTCATTGTTTATTATGTCCCAACAAGGGGAAAATCCCTTATTTTGAGCAAAGTCTTGTCTCTGTTTTTTACTGTGTTGACCCCATTACTTAACCCCATTATATACACCCTGAGGAACAAGGACATTAAAGAAGCATTTCATAAACTTAAGTTGATTTTATAATATAAAGTAAAGAAAAAAATAAATAGTAATATATCAAATACATGGTGACTCTTATATGACGTCAAATCTAAGATTTCAATATTCTGAATCCTCAACCTTGGGCAAGATTCCAAAATGTTCTTGAAAACGTTCATCATGATTCAGATGACATGGAGCTAAGTCTTGAGATCCACAATAAAGTTTTATTACTATGAGCACAACAATTTGTCTATATACTATCTACCACCTTTTGCAAAACTTGACATGCTATATTAAAGCGGACCTTACTCCACCTCCACCAACTCCTTGCATGCTTCAATATGGGTCACTCCAGGGATTTTGGTACAACTGGAAATTTTTCTCAAGCCTTCACCATTTCCAAAAAGAACCCACATTTTGTTTATTTTCAACACATTTAGGCTCTCTGTTGTGAGGTTGGTGGTCCATATTTGTCTGCTCCAGCCAAGGACCACCTCACCAATAATGGAGAGTATGATTGTGCTGAAAGTAAGAGTAGTGGTTACTTGGGTAAGGTGAGGGCTAGAATAAAAATTCTAACTGTGCCCTCTCTTGTTCTGCAAGAATGTACAAAATCATGCAGTTGCAGAAATGGTTGTGTATATAATTATGGCTCCCCTCTAACCCACCAGTCATGTAATCTACCAGGGGTCAGGGACTAGTAGAGCTGCTGGGTCCTTAAGGACCAATATCAGCTCATCAGATATGGTCAGGGGGCTACATCTCTCTTGTAACTAGGGCTATAGGTATTGAAAAGGTCAGGGTACTCTTTTGTTGACCCACTGACCAAATCCTTTGGGTAACTGTTGTATTCCTACTTGATACAGTATATGCTAAGTGCTAGCGATGAGGCATTTACACCAGACACAGAATGTTGGTATTAAGTCCTCTCTTAGCAGAGTAGGAAGTGCCCTGACGCGCTTTAATAAAGCAACATTGGCTCATATAGCAGCAAGGCTGCTTAACTTGCAATGCTCATTTCTGTCCATTGGTTTTTTTGCAGTCATTTGTCTACTTTCAAAAACCCGGTCAATAGCTGTAAGGTAGTTACCCTATCTGACCACCCAATGGCCCACATTACTCACTCTTAATGATGTGAATAGACCTAAAGCAGCCATAGACAGTTGTAAGCTGGCTGTGGCTGGTTTATAGATTACTCACAGTTATTTTAAGAAGGTCAATAACTGAGAGTTAAATAGCAGAAGGGTAAAAAGTTTTGTGGAAACTGTTGGGGACATCAAGGGATCCCCCAAGTATGTTGTAGGGCTTCTAACTAAGCTAATATTGCAGGCCTGGAGAGAAGACACATACAGAGTGCTTAGTAGTGTATCCAAGAATTCTGTTTATTGTGCCAATTTCTCCCATTCTTATAGTGCTTTTCTGGCAACATGTCTGGACATTACAAGATTTATAGGTATAGGTTTCATTCACATTATTATTGAGAATATACAAAGAATAGGCAACTAACCATTCATTCCAGTCACAGTATAAGGATCAGGAGACATCATTTGTGTATAAAGGAAAGGAGTTTCCATTAATTCTTTTGCATTAATTCTGTACAATTGGACTTCATAGCAATCGATGGTAAAACTTTGTATTAATTGATATTTTTTCTTCTTATTTTTTTTCAGGGGACAATGAGAAATAACAATATCACCTCCATCATTCTTCTGGGTTTTCCAAACCTACAGAACTTCAGGTTCCCCTCTGTTCCCTATTGATTATTATTAGAGATGAGCGAACAGTGTTCTATCGAACTCATGTTCGATCGGATATTAGGCTGTTCGGCATGTTCGAATCGAATCGAACACCGCGTGGTAAAGTGCGCCATTACTCGATTCCCCTCCCACCTTCCCTGGCGCCTTTTTTGCTCCAATAACAGCGCTGGGTAGGTGGGACAGGAACTACGACACCGGTGACGTTGAAAAAAGTAGGCAAAACCCATTGGCTGCCGAAAACATGTGACCTCTAATTTAAAAGAACAGCGACGCCCAGCTTCGCGTCATTCTGAGCTTGCAATTCACCGAGGACGGAGGTTTCCGTCCAGCTAGCTAGGGCTTAGATTCTGGGTAGGCAGGGACAGGCTAGGATAGGAAGGAGAAGACAACCAACAGCTCTTGTAAGAGCTAAATTCCAGGGAGAAGCTTGTCAGTGTAACGTGGCACTGACGGGCTCAATCGCCGCAACCCAGCTTTCCCAGGATCCTGAATGGAATACACTGTCAGTGTATTCCCGTATACCCGATATATACCCCGATACCCGTTCCAACGGTGTGCCCCCCCACCTTCACCCCAGAAATACCCTGCAAGTCCCCTAGCAATAGAATTGGGGCTATATACACCCACAATTTTTACTACTGGTATACAGTGCCATTGTCTGACTGGGAATTCAAAGAATATATTGGGAATACAAATACCCTCATTTCTTGCTACTGCCATATAGTGCCAGTTTCTGACTGGTAATTCAAAGAATATATTGGGGTTACGTGCACCCACAATTTTTACTACTGGTATACAGTGCCATTGTCTGACTGGGAATTCAAAGAGTATATTGGGAATACAAATACCCTCATTTCTTGCTACTGCCATATAGTGCCAGTTTCTGACTGGGAATTCAAAGAATATATTGGGGTTACGTGCACCCACAATTTTTACTACTGGTATACAGTGCCATTGTCTGACTGGGAATTCAAAGAGTATATTGGGAATACAAATACCCTCATTTCTTGCTACTGCCATATAGTGCCAGTTTCTGACTGGGAATTCAAAGAATATATTGGGGTTACGTGCACCCACAATTTTTACTACTGGTATACAGTGCCATTGTCTGACTGGGAATTCAAAGAATATATTGGGAATACAAATACCCTCATTTCTTGCTACTGCCATATAGTGCCAGTTTCTGACTGGGAATTCAAAGAATATATTGGGGTTACGTGCACCCACAATTTTTACTACTGGTATACAGTGCCATTGTCTGACTGGGAATTCAAAGAATATATTGGGGTTATAAATACCCTCATTTCTTGCTACTGCCATATAGTGCCAGTTTCTGACTGGGAATTCAAAGAATATATTGGGGTTACGTGCACCCACAATTTTTACTACTGGTATACAGTGCCATTGTCTGACTGGGAATTCAAAGAGTATATTGGGAATACAAATACCCTCATTTCTTGCTACTGCCATATAGTGCCAGTTTCTGACTGGGAATTCAAAGAATATATTGGGGTTACGTGCACCCACAATTTTTACTACTGGTATACAGTGCCATTGTCTGACTGGGAATTCAAAGAATATATTGGGGTTATAAATACCCTAATTTCTTGCTACTGCCATATAGTGCCAGTTTCTGACTGGGAATTCAAAGAATATATTGGGGTTACGTGCACCCACAATTTTTACTACTGGTATACAGTGCCATTGTCTGACTGGGAATTCAAAGAGTATATTGGGAATACAAATACCCTCATTTCTTGCTACTGCCATATAGTGCCAGTTTCTGACTGGGAATTCAAAGAATATATTGGGGTTACGTGCACCCACAATTTTTACTACTGGTATACAGTGCCAATTTCTAACTAGGAATTCAAAATGCGCAAGGCTCCCGGAAAGGGACGTGGACGAGGCCGTGGGCGAGGTCGGGGGAATGGTTCTGGGGAGCAAGGTAGCAGTGAAGCCACAGGGCGTCCCGTGCCTACTCCTGTGGGGCAGCAAGCATTGCGCCACTCCACAGTGCCAGGGTTGCTTGCCACATTAACTAAACTGCAGGGTACAAACCTTAGTAGGCCCGAGAACCAGGAACAGGTCTTGCAATGGCTGTCAGAGAACGCTTACAGCACATTGTCCAGCAGCCAGTCAGACTCTGCCTCCTCTCCTCCTATTACCCAACAGTCTTGTCTTCCTTCCTCCCAAAATTCCGAAGCTTTACAGAACAATAACCCAAACTGTCCCTGCTCCCCAGAGCTGTTCTCCGCTCCTTTCATTGTCCCTCAACCTGCCTCTCCACGTCACGATTCCACGAACCTAACAGAGGAGCATCTGTGTCCAGATGCTCAAACACTAGAGTCTCCTCCATCTCCGTTCGATTTGGTGGTGGATGACCAGCAACCCACCCTCATCGACGATGATGTGACGCAGTTGCCGTCAGGGCATCCAGTTGACCGGCGCATTGTGCGGGAGGAGGAGATGAGACAGGAGTTGGAAGAGGAAGTGGTGGATGATGAGGACACTGACCCGACCTGGACAGGGGGGATGTCAAGCGGGGAAAGTAGTGTGGATGTTGAGGCAGGTGCAGCACCAAAAAGGGTAGCTAGAGGCAGAGGCAGAGGTCAGCAGCTTAGGCGAAGCCAGGCCACACCCGGAATCTCCCAAGATGTTCCAGTTCGTACCCAGCCCCGAAAAACTCCCACCTCGAGGGCACGTTTCTCGAAGGTGTGGAGTTTTTTCAAGGAATGCGCCGAGGACAGATATAGTGTTGTCTGCACAATTTGCCTCTCGAAATTGATTAGGGGCTCTGAGAAGAGCAACCTGTCCACCACTTCAATGCGCTGTCATTTGGAATCCAAGCACTGGAATCAGTGGCAGGCAGCAACGGCAGGACAAAGGCCGCCTGCCGTTCACGCCACTGCCTCTGCCTCTGCCTCTGCCACTGCCACTGCTGACTGTGCTGGCGATGCACTCCAGAGGACGAGCCAGGACACCACTTCATCTGCCTCCGCCACTTTGTTGACTTCTACCTCATCCTCCCCTGGTCCTGTCTTATCTCCTTCTCCTGCACCATCAAAGGCACCATCAGGCGTTTCTTTACAACAACCCACCATCTCTCAGACATTGGAGCGGCGGCAGAAATACACTGCTAACCACCCACACGCGCAAGCCTTGAACGCCAACATCGCTAAACTGCTGGCCCAGGAGATGTTGGCGTTCCGGCTTGTTGAAACTCCCGCCTTCCTGGACCTGATGGCAACTGCGGCACCTCGCTATGCCGTCCCTAGCCGTCACTACTTCTCCCGGTGTGCCGTCCCCGCCTTGCACCAGCACGTGTCACTCAACATCAGGCGGGCCCTTAGTTCCGCGCTTTGCACAAAGGTCCACTTGACCACCGACGCGTGGACAAGTGCATGCGGACAGGGACGCTACATTTCACTGACGGCACACTGGGTGAATGTAGTTGAGGCTGGGACTGCTTCCCAAACTGGCCCGGTGTACCTCGTCTCCCCGCCTAACATTCCTGGCAGGGACACGAGAAGAACACCCCCCTCCTCCTCCTCCTCTACCGCCTCCTCCTCCGCCACCGCCTCCTCCTCCGCCACCGCCTCCTCCTCCGCTGTTAGATTGACCCCAGCTACGAGTTGGAAACGTTGCAGCACTGGCGTTGGTAGACGTCAGCAGGCTGTGCTGAAGCTGATCAGCTTGGGGGACAGACAGCACACTGCCTCCGAGGTGAGGGATGCCCTCCTCGATGAGACGGCAATATGGTTTGAGCCGCTGCACCTGGGCCCAGGCATGGTCGTTTGTGATAACGGCCGGAACCTGGTAGCAGCTCTGGAGCTTGCCGGACTCCAACATGTTCCATGCCTGGCCCACGTCTTCAACCTAGTGGTGCAACGTTTCCTAAAGAGCTACCCCAATGTTCCAGAGCTACTGGTGAAAGTGCGGCGCATGTGCGCCCACTTTCGCAAGTCGACAGTAGCCGCTGCTAGCTTAAAATCTCTCCAGCAACGCCTGCATGTGCCACAACACCGGCTTTTGTGCGACGTCCCCACACGCTGGAACTCAACGTTTCAGATGTTGAATAGAGTGGTTGAGCAGCAGAGACCTTTGATGGAATACCAGCTACAAAACCCTAGGGTGCCACAAAGTCAGCTGCCTCAGTTTCACATCCATGAGTGGCCATGGATGAGAGACCTTTGTGACATCCTACGGGTCTTTGAGGAGTCCACAAGGAGGGTGAGCTCTGAGGATGCGATGGTGAGCCTTACAATCCCGCTCTTGTGTGTTCTGAGAGAATCCCTGATTGACATCAGGGATAACTCAGATCACACAGAGGAGTTAGGGATAGCATCCGATCCGTCACAGCTGGAGAGTAGGTCCACACATCTGTCCGCTTCACTGCGTTTAATGGAGGAGGAGGAGGAGGAGGAGGAGGAAGAAGAGTTGTCCGATGATGTGATGGTGATACAGGAGGCTTCCGGGCAACTTCGAATCGTCCCATTGTTGCAGCGCGGATGGGTAGACATGGAGGATGAGGAGGAAATGGAGATTGAACTTTCCGGTGGGGCCAGAGGAGTCATGCCAACTAACACTGTGGCAGACATGGCTGAGTTCATGTTGGGGTGCTTTACAACCGACAAGCGTATTGTCAAAATCATGGAGGACAACCAGTACTGGATCTTTGCTATCCTTGACCCCCGGTATAAAAACAACATCTCGTCTTTTATTCCGGTAGAGGGGAGGGCCAATCGCATCAATGCTTGCCACAGGCAATTGGTGCAGAATATGATGGAGATGTTTCCAGCATGTGACGTTGGCGGCAGGGAGGGCAGTTCCTCCAGTAGGCAACCAAGTTCTCACCGGTCCACACAAACGAGGGGCACACTGTCTAAGGTCTGGGACACCTTGATGGCACCCCCTCGCCAAAGTGCCGCCACGGAGGGTCCTAGTGTCACCAGGCGTGAGAAGTATAGGCGCATGTTGCGGGAATACCTTTCTGACCACAGCCCTGTCCTCTCCGACCCCTCTGCGCCCTACACGTATTGGGTGTCGAAGTTGGACCTGTGGCTTGAACTTGCCCTATATGCCTTGGAGGTGCTGTCCTGTCCTGCCGCCAGCGTCCTATCTGAGAGGGTGTTCAGTGCAGCCGGTGGCATCATCACTGACAAGCGCACCCGTCTGTCAGCTGAGAGTGCCGACCGGCTCACTTTGATAAAAATGAACCACCACTGGGTAGAGCCGTCATTTTTGTGCCCACCTGTGTAAAGCACCCCAACATGAAACTCCATGTCTGTACTCAACCTCTCCAATTCCTCCGCATCCTCATACTCATCCACCATAAGCGTTGCACAATTCTGCTAATACTAGGCTCCCTCCACCCTGATTTCCCCCAACTCTGCTGGTTAGAGGCTCCCTCCACCCTGATTTCCACCAACTCTGCTGGTTAGAGGCTCCCTCCACCATGAATTTGCCCAAACTGGGCTGTTTAGAGGCTCCCTCCACCATGAATTGGTCCAAACTGGGGTTTTTAGAGGCTCCCTCCACCATGAATTGGTCCAAACTGGGCTGGTTAGAGGCTCCCTCCACCATGAATTTCCCAAAACTTGGCTGTTTAGAGGCTCCCTCCACCATTAATTGGTCCAAACTGGGCTGGTTAGAGGCTCCCTCCACCATGAATTTGCCCAAACTGGGGTGGTTAGAGGCTCCCTCCACCATTAATTGGTCCAAACTGGGCTGGTTAGAGGCTCCCTCCACAATTAATTGGTCCAAACTGGGCTAATTAGAGGCTCCCTCCACCATGAATTGGTCCAAACTGGGCTGGTTAGAGGCTCCCTCCACCATGAATTGGTCCAAACTGGGGTGGTTAGAGGCTCCCTCCACCATTAATTGGTCCAAACTGGGCAGGTTAGAGGCTCCCTCCACCATTAATTGGTCCAAACTGGGGTGGTTAGAGGCTCCCTCCACCATTAATTGGTCCAAACTGGGCTGGTTAGAGGCTCCCTCCACAATTAATTGGTCCAAACTGGGCTAATTAGAGGCTCCCTCCACCATGAATTGGTCCAAACTGGGTTTTTTAGAGGCTCCCTCCACCATGAATTTGCCCAAACTGGGCTGGTTAGAGGCTCCCTCCACCATGAATTGGTCCAAACTGGGGTTTTTAGAGGCTCCCTCCACCATGAATTGGTCCAAACTTGGCTGTTTAGAGGCTCCCTCCACCATGAATTGGTCCAAACTGGGGTGGTTAGAGGCTCCCTCCACCATTAATTGGTCCAAACTGGGCTGGTTAGAGGCTCCCTCCACCATGAATTTCCCAAAACTTGGCTGTTTAGAGGCTCCCTCCACTATTAATTGGTCCAAACTGGGCTGGTTAGAGGCTCCCTCCACCATGAATTTGCCCAAACTGGGCTGTTTAGAGGCTCCCTCCACCATGAATTTGCCCAAACTGGGCTGTTTAGAGGCTCCCTCCACCATGAATTGGTCCAAACTGGGGTGGTTAGAGGCTCCCTCCACCATTAATTGGTCCAAACTGGGCTGGTTAGAGGCTCCCTCCACCATGAATTTCCCAAAACTTGGCTGTTTAGAGGCTCCCTCCACCATTAATTGGTCCACACTGGGCTGGTTAGAGGCTCCCTCCACCATGAATTTGCCCAAACTGGGGTGGTTAGAGGCTCCCTCCACCATTAATTGGTCCAAACTGGGGTGGTTAGAGGTTCCCTCCACCATTAATTGGTCCAAACTGGGCTGGTTAGAGGCTCCCTCCACAATTAATTGGTCCAAACTGGGCTAATTAGAGGCTCCCTCCACCATGAATTGGTCCAAACTGGGTTTTTTAGAGGCTCCCTCCACCATGAATTTGCCCAAACTGGGCTGTTTAGAGGCTCCCTCCACCATGAATTGGTCCAAACTGGGCTGGTTAGAGGCTCCCTCCACCATGAATTGGTCCAAACTGGGCTGGTTAGAGGCTCCCTCCACCATGAATTGGTCCAAACTGGGCTGGTTAGAGGCTCCCTCCACCATGAATTGGTCCAAACTGGGCTGGTTAGAGGCTCCCTCCACCATGAATTTGCCCAAACTGGGCTGTTTAGAGGCTCCCTCCACCATGAATTTGCCCAAACTGGGCTGGTTAGAGGCTCCCTCCACCATGAATTGGTCCAAACGGGTTTTTAGAGGCTCCCTTCACCATGAATTGGTCCAAACTTGGCTGTTTAGAGGCTCCCTCCACCATGAATTGGTCCAAACTGGGGTGGTTAGAGGCTCCCTCCACCATGAATTTGCCCAAACTGGGCTGTTTAGAGGCTCCCTCCACCATGAATTGGTCCAAACTGGGTTTTTTAGAGGCTCCCTCCACCATGAATTGGTCCAAACTGGGCTGGTTAGAGGCTCCCTCCACCATGAATTGGTCCAAACTGGGGTGGTTAGAGGCTCCCTCCACCATTAATTGGTCCAAACTGGGGTGGTTAGAGGCTCCCTCCACCATTAATTGGTCCAAACTGGGCTGGTTAGAGGCTCCCTCCACAATTAATTGGTCCAAACTGGGCTAATTAGAGGCTCCCTCCACCATGAATTGGTCCAAACTGGGTTTTTTAGAGGCTCCCTCCACCATGAATTTGCCCAAACTGGGCTGTTTAGAGGCTCCCTCCACCATGAATTGGTCCAAACTGGGCTGGTTAGAGGCTCCCTCCACCATGAATTTCCCAAAACTTGGCTGTTTAGAGGCTCCCTCCACCATTAATTGGTCCAAACTGGGCTGGTTAGAGGCTCCCTCCACCATGAATTGGTCCAAACTGGGTTTTTTAGAGGCTCCCTCCACCATGAATTTGCCCAAACTGGGCTGTTTAGAGGCTCCCTCCACCATGAATTGGTCCAAACTGGGCTGGTTAGAGGCTCCCTCCACCATGAATTTCCCAAAACTTGGCTGTTTAGAGGCTCCCTCCACCATTAATTGGTCCAAACTGGGCTGGTTAGAGGCTCCCTCCACCATGAATTTGCCCAAACTGGGGTGGTTAGAGGCTCCCTCCACCATTAATTGGTCCAAACTGGGCTGGTTAGAGGCTCCCTCCACAATTAATTGGTCCAAACTGGGCTAATTAGAGGCTCCCTCCACCATGAATTGGTCCAAACTGGGTTTTTTAGAGGCTCCCTCCACCATGAATTTGCCCAAACTGGGCTGTTTAGAGGCTCCCTCCACCATGAATTTGTCCAAACTGGGCTGGTTAGAGGCTCCCTCCACCATGAATTGGTCCAAACTGGGCTGGTTAGAGGCTCCCTCCACCATGAATTTCCCAAAACTTGGCTGTTTAGAGGCTCCCTCCACCATTAATTGGTCCAAACTGGGCTGGTTAGAGGCTCCCTCCACCATGAATTTGCCTAAACTGGGCTGTTTAGAGGCTCCCTCCACCATGAATTTGCCCAAACTGGGCTGGTTAGAGGCTCCCTCCACCATGAATTGGTCCAAACTGGGGTTTTTAGAGGCTCCCTCCACCATGAATTGGTCCAAACTTGGCTGTTTAGAGGCTCCCTCCACCATTAATTGGTCCAAACTGGGCTGGTTAGAGGCTCCCTCCACCATGAATTTCCCAAAACTTGGCTGTTTAGAGGCTCCCTCCACCATGAATTGGTCCAAACTGGGCTGGTTAGAGGCTCCCTCCACCATGAATTTGCCCAAACAGGGCTGTTTAGAGGCTCCCTCCACCATGAATTTGCCCAAACTGGGCTGGTTAGAGGCTCCCTCCACCATGAATTGGTCCAAACTGGGCTGGTTAGAGGCTCCCTCCACCATGAATTGGTCCAAACTGGGGTGGTTAGAGGCTCCCTCCACCATTAATTGGTCCAAACTGGGCAGGTTAGAGGCTCCCTCCACCATTAATTGGTCCAAACTGGGCTGGTTAGAGGCTCCCTCCACCATTAATTGGTCCAAACTGGGCTGGTTAGAGGCTCCCTCCACCATGAATTTGCCCAAACTGGGCTGTTTAGAGGCTCCCTCCACCATGAATTTGCCCAAACTGGGCTGTTTAGAGGCTCCCTCCACCATGAATTGGTCCAAACTGGGCTGGTTAGAGGCTCCCTCCACCATGAATTTCCCAAAACTTGGCTGTTTAGAGGCTCCCTCCACCATTAATTGGTCCAAACTGGGCTGGTTAGAGGCTCCCTCCACCATGAATTTGCCCAAACTGGGGTGGTTAGAGGCTCCCTCCACCATTAATTGGTCCAAACTGGGCTGGTTAGAGGCTCCCTCCACAATTAATTGGTCCAAACTGGGCTAATTAGAGGCTCCCTCCACCATGAATTGGTCCAAACTGGGTTTTTTAGAGGCTCCCTCCACCATGAATTTGCCCAAACTGGGCTGTTTAGAGGCTCCCTCCACCATGAATTGGTCCAAACTGGGCTGGTTAGAGGCTCCCTCCACCATTAATTGGTCCAAACTGGGCTGGTTAGAGGCTCCCTCCACCATGAATTTGCCCAAACTGGGCTGTTTAGAGGCTCCCTCCACCATGAATTTGCCCAAACTGGGCTGGTTAGAGGCTCCCTCCACCATGAATTGGTCCAAACTGGGGTTTTTAGAGGCTCCCTCCACCATGAATTGGTCCAAACTTGGCTGTTTAGAGGCTCCCTCCACCATTAATTGGTCCAAACTGGGCTGGTTAGAGGCTCCCTCCACCATGAATTTCCCAAAACTTGGCTGTTTAGAGGCTCCCTCCACCATTAATTGGTCCAAACTGGGCTGGTTAGAGGCTCCCTCCACCATGAATTTGCCCAAACTGGGCTGTTTAGAGGCTCCCTCCACCATGAATTTGCCCAAACTGGGCTGGTTAGAGGCTCCCTCCACCATGAATTGGTCCAAACTGGGCTGGTTAGAGGCTCCCTCCACCATGAATTTGCCCAAACTGGGCTGTTTAGAGGCTCCCTCCACCATGAATTTGCCCAAACTGGGCTGGTTAGAGGCTCCCTCCACCATGAATTGGTCCAAACGGGTTTTTAGAGGCTCCCTTCACCATGAATTGGTCCAAACTGGGCTGGTTAGAGGCTCCCTCCACCATGAATTGGTCCAAACTGGGGTGGTTAGAGGCTCCCTCCACCATTAATTGGTCCAAACTGGGCTGGTTAGAGGCTCCCTCCACCATTAATTGGTCCAAACTGGGCTGGTTAGAGGCTCCCTCCACCATGAATTTGCCCAAACTGGGCTGGTTAGAGGCTCCCTCCACCATGAATTGGTCCAAACTGGGGTTTTTAGAGGCTCCCTCCACCATGAATTGGTCCAAACTGGGGTTTTTAGAGTCTCCCTCCACCATGAATTGGTCCAAACTGGGGTTTTTAGAGGCTCCCTCCACCATGAATTGGTCCAAACTGGGGTTTTTAGAGGCTCCCTCCACCATGAATTTGCCCCAACTCTGCTGGTTAGAGGCTCAATCCACCCTGATTTTCAAAACAAATGTTGGTGCCAACCTCAACTTTACTACAAGGGCCAAATTCACTGCTGGTGACAAGCTCTCCTCACTGCAAGTGCCAAATACACATGTTTCAAGGTGTTTTCCTACTGTCAGAGAGGTGGTATTGAGTGTGTAAAGTGTGTAGTTGTTAGGCTGTGATGTTGGGGTAATAGAGGGTCTTTGGTGTGTTAGATGCCCCCAGACATGCTTCCCCTGCTGTCCCAGTGTCATTCCAGAGGTGTTGGCATCATTTCCTGGGGTGTCATAGTGGACTTGGTGACCCTCCAGACACGGATTTGGGTTTCCCCCTTAACGAGTATCTGTTCCCCATAGACTATAATGGGGTTCGAAACCCGTTCGAACACACGAACATTGAGCGGCTGTTCGAATCGAATTTCGAACCTCGAACATTTTAGTGTTCGCTCCTCTCTAATTAAGATTAATAGGGGGCACAAACTTTTTCATAGGACTGTAGATAATAGACATAAAAAATGCAGCAACCGTAGTAGTGTGGGGGATAAGATATATGTAAATTAATTATGTGAAGTTTAAACCTCATTACTGTTATTATCTCCCTATATTATAACTAGAGGGAGGACGCGGCTTCGCTCGGGTATATTACATTTTATGTTTGTGTAGTGGCCCCATAAGAAATGTCCAATTTTGCACTGATGTATTTTGTATGTGGTTTGTGTGTATGTCCATAAGCGTCATGTGATTATGTGTATCTCATTTTGGATATCAGTGAAAAACCTGCGATCAGTTGTTATGGCTACCTGGAGTAAAGCTGTATCTAATCCTTCCCCGTGTAGTACTGTGTTTAGACTCAAGTATCTAATCCTTGTTGGTGTGGTACCGTTTGCAGATGCACATATCTAATCCTCCGGCGTGTGGTACTGTGTGCAGATGTGTGTATCTAATCCTCCCCTGTGTGGCATTGTGTGAAGAGGCACGTATCTAATCCTCCGGTAAGTGAAACTGTGTGCAGACGTGCATATATAATCTTACGGCATGTGGTACTATGTGCAGATGCGCGTATCTAATCTTCTGGCGTTGTGGTACCATGTGCAGACAGGTGTATCTAATCCTCTGGCGTGAGGTACTTTGTGCAGATGCGCGTATCTAATCCTCCCCAGTGTGGTACTGTGTGCTGAGACGCGTATCTAATTATCTGGCATGTGGTACTGTGTGCAGAGGCATGTATCTAATCCTCCAAAGTGTGGTACTGTGTGAAGAGGCGTGTATCTAATCCTACGGCGTGTGGAACTGTGTGTAGACATGCGTATCTAATCCTACAGCATGTGGTACTATATGCAGACGCATGTATCTAATCCTATAGCGTGTACAACTGTGTGAAGACGTGCGTATCTCATCGTCTGGCATGTGAAACTGTAAGCAGACGCGTGTATCTAATCCTACGGCATGTAGTACTGTGTGCAGACGTGCTTATCTAATCCTCTGGTGTGTGGAACTGTGTGCAGATGTGCGTATCTAATCCTCCCTTGTGTGGTATTGTGTGAAAAGGCGCGTATCTAACCCTACGGCGTGTGTAACTGTGTGTAGACGCGTGTATCTAATCCTATGGCATGTGGTACTGTGTGCAGATGCGCGTATCTAATCCTCTGGCGTGTGGTACTGAGTGCTGAGACGCGTATCTAATTCTCTGGCTTGTGGTACTGTGTGCAGAGGCATATATCTAATCCTCCAAAGTGTGGTACTGTGTGCAGACACACGTATCTAATCCTCCCCTGTGTGGTATTGTGTGAAGAGGGACATATCTAATCCTGAGGCATGTGGTACTTTGTGCAGACGCGCGTATCTAATCCTCCCCGTGTTGTACTGTGTGCTTAGACACGTATCTAATTCTCTGGCTTGTGGTACTGTGTGCAGACACACGTATCTAATCCTCACCTGTGTGGTATTGTGTTAAGAAGCACGTATCTAATCCTGTGGCATGTGGAACTGTGTGTAGAAGCGCGTATCTAATCCTATGGCATGTGTTACTGTGTGCAGATGCGTATATCTAATCCTCTGGCGTGGGGTACTGTGTGCAGATGCACGTATCTAATCCTCCCTGTGTGGTACTGTGTGCTGAGATGCGTATCTAATTCTCTGGCTTGTGGTACTGTGTGCAGAGGCATGTATCTAATCCTCCAAAGTGTGGTACTGTATTCAGGCACACGTATCTAATCCTCCCCTGTGTGGTATTGTGTGAAGAGGCATGTATCTAATCCTATTGCATGTGGAACTGTGTGTAGACGCGCGTATCTAATCCTACGGCATGTGGTACTGTGTGCAGATGTGCATATCTTATGCTCTGGTGTGTGGAACTGTGTGCAGATGCGCGTATCTAATCCTCTGGCATGTGGTACTATGTGCAGATGAGCGTATCTAATCCTCCCCCGTGTGGTACTGTGTGCTGAGACGCACATCTAATTCTCTGACTTGTGGTACTGTGTGCAGAGGCATGTATCTAATCCTCTAAAGTGTGGTACTGTGTGCAGACACACGTATCTAATCCTCCCCTGTGTGGTATTGTGTGAAGAGGCGCGTATCTAATCCTACGGCGCGGGAAACTGTGTGTAGACACACATATCTAATCCTGCGGCATGTGGTACTGTGTGCAGATGTGCATATCTTATGCTCTGGTGTGTGGAACTGTGTGTAGACATGTGTATCTAATCCTATGGCGTGTACAACTGTCTGCAGACGCGCGTATCTAATCCTCTGGAGTGTGGAACTGTGTGTAGACGCGCGTATCTAATCCGACGACATGTGGTACTGTGTGCAGACGTGCAAATCTTATGCTCTGGTGCGTGGAACTGTGTGCAGATGCGTGTATCCAATCCTTTAGCATGTGGTACTGTGTGCAGACGCATGTATCCAATCCCCCGGGGTGTGGTACTTTGTGCAGACGCGTGTATCTAATCCTTCGGCATGTAGAACTGTGTGCAGACGTACGTATCAAATCCTTCAGTGTGTGGAACTGTGTGCAGAAGCGCGTATGTAATCCTCTGGTTTGTGGGACTGTGTGCAGACTCGTGTATCTAATCCTCTGGCATGTGATACTGTGTGCTGATCTGTGTATCTAATCCTCTGATGCGTGTATCTCAGTGTATATCAGTGTTGTATTGTGCATGTGGAGTGACCGTGTGTATTGCAGTTGGAATATGAGTGAAAGACTTGCAGGTTTGTATTGGCTAAGGGGGGGGGGGGGGGGGCACTGTGTTTGGAATGCTGTATCTCAGCAACGGTACGTCCGAGTGAGTTGGAGTCTCGTCTTAAACCTTCCCGGATACCTGAAGTATCTCTGTACCAAATTTGGTGAAGATTGGTCCAGTCGTTTGGTTCGCATTAGAGCACAGACAGACAGACAGACAGACAGACAGAAATTCATTTTTATAATATAGGGAGATAATAGCAGATAAAAAAAACCCAATAATAATCATTAAACTACCAAAACAAGCTGTCATCTTAATCAGTACCTGGAGCTATTTGATTGTCTTCCGCTACTCAGAGTTGGAGGGCACAGCTGTTTCTAGGCTAGTCTAGGCATCTGAAACACCAGGTGAGAGGACCCCAGCTCAGCACTTTGAAGCATATCCCTTTAATTGGGTTCCCCGTGGCTGTACTCTTCCACAAATTTTCATTGAGGCTACTGATACATAGTTACCAGGTGGTTGTCCTCATGCAGACCTTCACCCCACTGACGATTATTCTCTACTGCCTCCTAAAGATACCCTGTGTCTTGATCGCTCACGGTCCATTGACATATACCCTGTCTGCCAATAGGTATTTGGACTCCCATGCAAATGAAGATATCTGCGGTGGTCATGTACGTCATGCCTTCCGCCGTTAAATAGGAAGCAGCATTGGCATTAGTCACATACAAGATGCCACAAATTGTAGTGTTGTCTAAACTCAAGAAAGCGGTAATTGTGTACCACAGAAATGGTCGATCCTTAAGAGACATAGCAAGCAAACTGAATTACCCAAAATCAATTGTGACCTATGTGATTACAATGTGGAAGGTGAACGGTGATTGGCGGAATGTGCCCCGAGTCAGCAGATCCCCGAAAATGGAAGATATTAGAGACCGACGAGTGCTGGCCAGAGAAACCGCACCCAACCGATGGCTCACATACACCCGGAGTGTCACCAGGTATCCGGGAGTATTGTGTAGATCAATGCCATCCATAAGGAAGCATCTGCTGGGGTCTACCAACTATTGTATAGGAATAAATAATGTTCTTCTATTCTACCACAGGTGTCCAAATACTTATTGGTAGACAGTGTATTATACTTCCTGGCCAAGAGAGACAAACTGTATAGAGCAACCCAGTGTATCCCGACAGATGTTCTGATCTCAACTCTCCCACCATGATTGTGTCCTATTCACTGACTGAAAACCGTACTCTCAATGTTGGTCAAATATGGTTACAAGGTCTCTAGAGATCAAAAATGTAAGCAAAAAATGGAGCTATAGTGTGCTTAACCAAGTCTTTTAGTAGCACACTAAATGCAACAGATTGTCATATACAGAAGCACTGATGCAAGAATTAAACCATAACATTTATTTATATTGTTTAAAAAATAGGTCCCTTAAACAAGGTCCTCATGTTAAGAACATACCCATGAGTAGTCAAATATACAAATAGACTCAATAGATAAACAATTCAATCCTCACCCATGTAGCAGAGTCAAAAACCGTCTATCGTATGTAGTAATTTTAAAACGGTCTTACCAGGGTCGCCTCGCAGATAGGAGGATTTGATAGGGTCAAGGGTCCAACAAGGAATTCCTACCTATAATGCACCCTCACAACCCTCAATACCCAAATAACTCCCGCCCTGACAAGGGCAGTCCACAGCTGCCCCTGCGTATCCCTGGTATAAATATAGATCCCTAGTCCCTGCGCGTTTCCTGGCATCGTATTGCGCCACTCATCAGGGGATTTTGAATTACTAGGAGGTATCCAAATACTAGAATGCCTGCCCACAGTGATGAGACTAGACTAAAATAACATAGTTAGACACAGCTAACTGACTACCACATGATGCCTATAATAGCAAAGAAACAAACACTACCTGGTGTCCTTAAGAAGCCTCTCAAGCTCCACCTTCTCATTCCACAGCTGATGAACACCTAGGCAGCATACTGGCAAATGTCATGCCATTTTTGTGCCTTATGATGACGTCATGCGGGACCGCGTCATCATAATACTGCCCTTCCTCACATCGGAGTGCTGATCTGGGTACTGCGCATGCGCGCACAATGTCGGAACCATCGCAAGATGCCCCGTCTGCACACATGTGCACCATCGCGCCAGCCGTCAGATGCCGGCACTTCTACGGCAACCAGTGTTGATCTAAGGAGGGGACATACAGGTCAGCCAATCTCTAGCCACGTCCATCCCGGTCCCGTCTCCCCCAGAGATTCCTTTTATGTATGGGGATCCCACAAGCCATTCCCCCTATGACATACACATACAAAATTAACCCCTCCTATAGCCTCCCTCTCTCTCTTTTAACAAGGAAACATAATCCCAGGGGGTCCTAAAGGGGGAAAATGTACTACTGAAGCTGTAATTAAATGCTCTCAAAGCCTTGTTAGCTGAATACATACAGTTAATTTTACAATAGTTTAGAACAAAAAAGTAACCATTGGAAAAAGCCCATATCATGATAATCACAGAGAATAAACAACATATCCCCCCTACCATTGGTGAATATATCTCAGATGAAACAACAAAAATTTGTTCATTTAGACCCCTAGGGGCTTCGGTCTTAAGCCTAAAAATCCATCTTGCTTCGCATTGTAACGTTTTTTTTATACCAATCCCCCCCCCCCCCCCCGGGATTTGATTTTACCACTTCAATACCCATAAACCCAATACAGTTTGGCTTACCTAGAGATCACACCTCTTCTCTCTAACCCTAAACCTCAAAGGGCAATATAAAAAGGTTCATCACCAGGTCATCATTCCCTGCCTCCAGTGCAACAAGCAAACTGTCTGACCTCCATAAGCCTGCTGTATCTAAAGATGGAAGAAAGTGACAAAAGTAACCCAAATGACTACAGCATCATTCCTATAACTAGGAACCTCCGACAAAAAGCCCTCATGAAAGCTTTAGACCTGATTGACTGGGATCTACAAGATATCAAACAAGATATTAAACACATTGTGGCAAGAGTGGCAGCCCTTATATCAACTTTACTGAGTGAACGTACCCCTGTGGCAACAGAAAAGTTCATTTAGTGCCAAAATCACCTGAATGACATGTACAACTATATGGAAGACTGGAACAGCTGTGGCCATGAGACAACCTTATAATCAGAGGACCTTTCCTCTGAATCCTTTTCATTCCCAGCCAAGAAGCTTGCCGTTGATGTCCCGAGCACTGACAATACACAGGGCTTTGTGGGTGAAACCCAAATCAGGACTGTGATATGCAGATTCCTCAACATCGTCAAGTGAAAGAAGACATTATCCAAAAGTCAAGAAAAAAAGTCTAGCTTTGACATGATGGAAAGCCTCTGCTATTCTCCCATCACCCTCATTACAAGGAGGTGGCTTAAGCTAATCACTAATACGCTGAGAGCAATAAAAGTCCCTTAGAGGTGGATTCTCCCATTCGGTCTATTGATATACTTGGAAGGGATGTGCTAAACTATTAGACGTAAGATGGACTTAGGCCACCTACTGAACCAACTTGACCTACCATTAGGGTTAAGCCAATCTTGAGATTTCAGGATCGATTTTAAAACTCGATTTCTGATCATTTTCCAGCCAATCCTGATTGTGAAATTTTCTTGATCGCTGATCGGAATCCGATCTTTTCCAATCCCGATCGCTCAACCCTACCTACCACCACTGCAGATCCTAGATTGTTCCCCAATTCCAGCATTTGGATCCCAAAGTGGATGTTCACTAACGCATCATGAAATAACTCTCTATTTTCTTTCTGATATTTTTGAGGGGATATCGTCAATCCATGATGTAATTAGGAAGACAGAGCCTCAGTCAAGCAAACCAATAGAGGGCGCTCCCTTTAACATCATGCCGACCTTCTCAGAGGCCTTTGTTTGCAGTTATGTTGGGATTTTACCAGGTACAGTCTCTCAGCCAAGGACAGCTGTTTTGATGTACTTGCATCTCATCAGCTTGGCGCAGAGAGGACTGACCTCTAAGCCTCTCACTTCTGCCAGGTCAGTCCTCTCTGCGCCAAGCTGATAAGATGCAAGTACATCAAAACAGCTGTCCTTGGCTGAGAGACTCTGAGGAGACCCCTGATATATTGCTTATGGGTCTCCCATACCATGGGGAATTCGGCCTCAGGTGTGTCGTTGATGGAGAAAAATTCAGCAATGTGTTTGGAGTCTCTCATTCAGACACCTCGACCAGTCTGGTCAAGGCAGTGGTGAAACCAGATGGTCACACCATACAGGGATGTGGTCTGAAATAGATGTGGATCCTATAGAGGACTTCTTGCAATCTGGAAGGAGGCTTCTTGAGACTAAGAAGTAGTCTAAACTTTGATAGGAAGACCTTGGTTTTAGTAAAAGGAAAAATCCTTTGTCGTAGGATGGTGGACATGCCATACATCTAGCAATGAGGTTGCTTTAAGAGTCTGATGTAGCTTCCTCAAGGCTCTCTGTGTTGCTTGAAATTTCCCTGAAGATGAATCCAAAGAGGAATCCAGTGTCAGGTTCAGATCTCCGACTTAGAATAATAAGCCTCTCCGCAAATAATTCATGTACTTCGAGTGTCTTGACTAACCAGTCTACTAGGCCAGATGTGGGAGCATAGAGGTTCACTACGGTAAACTTCTCCGAGGCTATACGACCTTTCAGAAACAGCGCCCTGCCATCTTCATCAGAGAATTTGTGTTCATACTTGAAGGGGATTGAAAAATGAATAGCTGTCAACACTCCCCTGGATGCAGAAGATGAGCTTGTACGGGGGCCACACGGTGGCTTAGTGGTTAGCACTGCAGCCTTGCAGCGCGGGAGTCCTGGTGTTCAAAACCCACCAAGGGCAAAAAAAAAAAAAAAAACATCTGCAAGGAGTTTGTATGTTCTCCCAGTGTTTGCATGGATTTCCATCCCATATTCCAAAAAAGGCATACTGATAGGGAAAAATGTACATTGTGAGCTCTATGTTTTATCTACATAAAAAAAAAAAAAAAAAAAAAAAGATGAGCTTGTATTGTGGAACCACTGGTAGAAATGTCTGTTGGGTTACTGGTATGCTAATGGTGGTAGCAGTGCAGAAGCAACCACTGGGCCACTGCATTCAGTCCTGGATCAATAGTGTGCACATAATCTATCTATCTAGGGAGCCGATAGACTGGTACTATATGAGTATAGTATGGTGCCTATTTAGCAAGTACTATTACATCATCATAACATAGTAGGGAAGGGGTGAGGGGGAATGGAAAGGAAAGGGAAAATAGACAATCAAAGTAAGTGAAAATATGGTATCTAAACACATTCCAAGTTTCCACTGATGTAGATGCTAAAGTCAGAGGTGGGATTCAGAAAAATATTAAACTGAGGAACAAACTATTACAACAACATGGGAACCCAATACCCCGATAAGCATGAAGGTTTGGTAACGTCCCTAAAAGGAGAAAAAAAAAGAAAAAAAAAAACATCACCGCCCTTCTGTCATATCGGCGAGATCTCTTTAAGGAATCATCGGACGGTGGCTGTCATCTACCTCTGTGCTGTGAGTACAGGGATTATATAAAATATTGGCAGTAGTAGTTGGTGATAAAAGAATAACATCATAGCGGGGGCCACATGGTGGTTCAGTGGTTAGCACTACAGTCTTGCAATGCTGGAGTTCTGGGTTCAAATCCCGCCCGACGTGCATCAGTGAATTGTGCACTTGAAAAAGGATTCTGGATAATCCGAAACGCGTTGTGCTTGCTGTCCTATATCTTCATTAAATTACTTTCCTTTCGACTAAGCAAATTTTTGGTTATTTCTTTTGACCATCTGACCTCTGGAGCGCGGATCCCTGACTTCTGACATTTCCAGGTCACAAAAAAATGTCCACTTCCACAGTAAGGCATGCTCAGTCAGCTACCCAAATCTTAGAGGTTTGAAGCCAGTGCCGGAAGAAGACGCAAAGAGAACATGTTCCCGAAGAAGAAGATTTAAACCAAATGGCGGCCCGGAGAAGACATCTAAAAGTAGGAGACAAATAGCCTATTCCTATGTGTTAGGGACAGAAATTTGAGTTTTAATGATAGGATCCCTTTAACACAAATGTGCCTGCTCCGGATCTATATTCATATGGGCCATTCACCGGAGAGCTGCGGCCGCCATTACATTCTCTGTGATTGGCCCATCTGAATTTATCCCCCAAGCATGAGTAGACCTGGAGGACACAAGCCCGTCCTTCTACCTATCTGTATAGCTATTTATAACCATTGAATGTATTTTTCTAATTGCTATATTGATCTCCTTATTTCTGAAGCTGTATACAATGGGGTTTAGTAATGGGGTACCCACAGTGTAAAACAGGGACATCACTCGACTCATATCTAATGATTTCCCTTTACTAGGAAGTATATAAATGCCACTTACTGTCCCATAAAATACACAAACTACTGTCAGGTGGGAGCTGCACGTGGAGAAGACTTTATATCTCCTGGTAAGTGACTGGATCTTTAATATGGAGGAAATGATACAAGTATAAGATGCAAGTATTAGAAGAAACGGTGTGACGACCAATAATACAATCAGTAGGGTAATCTCTAACTGGACCATGGAGGTATCTGAGCAGGATAATTGTAAGAGTGGATAAAGGTCACAGAAGTAATGGTTTATAACATTGAGTCCATAAAAGTGTAACTTAGTGATAGTAATAGTCTCAATACATATTAACAATAAGCTTAAACACCAGGACAAAGCCGCCAGAGCTTTACACAACCCAAAGGTCATTATAGAGGAATAACGTAAGGGGTTACAGACGGCTGAATATCGATCAAAGGACATGACTGTTAGGAGAAGACAGTCCAGGCATACAACAAAAGAAAAGCTGTTATATTGAGCAATGCAGGATGTGAAAGTCATCAACCTCGCCTCAACGAGTAAGAGATGGAGAGAATTGGGGACGATGGCCGTTATGAGGATGACATCAGATATGGAGACTTGGGTCAGGAAGAAGTACATTGGGGTGTGGAGGTTCTTACTGGTGGACACCAAGGTGATGATCACGAGGTTCCCACATATGGTCACACAGTAGATCAATAAGAGAAGAACAAAAAGGATCATCCTGGAACTTTCAGTCTTAGGATATCCAACGAGGATCACTGTAGATATTCTGCTCACATTGCCTTCAAGTTTCATCTGAGAACAGTTAAATACAATTTCTTTATATTTCCTTCATTAGAAACACATAATTGTCAAATAGGCGAGTCCTAATCCCTCCAACTTTAGCCTATACATGTTTGACTCTGTTTGGCGTTCGTCCAGCCGTTCCATTACCAAACTAAAAGTTACAATGTTTATAACCTTCATACAGTATATCTATGAGGATCATTGATGATCCAAGAATTTCACATTGTTATTGTTTGTATCAACTAATATATTGAGAATTTCTTTATCAACTTTATATCAACATTGTTCACCGATCACCAGTCCACTGTTTGGGCAATATTATGAATTAACAGATGAACAAGTGACATCTGCCTCCTGCAACTTCAGGTAACATCGAACATCTGATCTTCAGGCTCGTGTGCACTATTTTTCTGGTTCGTTTTTCCATTTTCCTGGTCCTCTAATGAATCCGGACAATGAACTGCCCGGCAGAGATGTATGCCAATAAAAAAACATGCATTCAACAAAACAGAGAAAGAAGAAAAAAAATCTGGGATTTTTTGTCACGTATACCTTCCATTACATGATTCCTTCAGCACGAGCTTCTTCCTTCCAATATAACCCTGCCACACAGTCGCCCAGCATAAATCCCTATAATATTGAGCACCATACTAGTGCACACACATATATATATACTAATACAATACATAACTAGAGACTCCACAAGGACTTCATCACGCTCATGTAACCTCCAGTGATATCTCATTAACATCTAATTGTACATTCGTCTCATGTTTGTCCCAAAAGTCATTTCAAATTAACCAAATATTTCACTCGAAATATAAAAAAAATATGAAACATAAAGGAATAAGAATTGAATATAAAATGCATTACCGAAAGGGTTGAGCGATTGGGATTGGAAAAGATCGGATTCCGATCGGCGATCGAGTAAATTTCACGATTGCGATCGGAATTCCAATCACGATTGAGGTCGGAGGTTATTTCCCACAATGCTTTGCTACTGGCCAAGCATTGTGGGAAAAGCTTACAATGTTAGCTACTAGAGATGAGCGAGTACTATTCGAAACTGCCGTTTCGAATAGCACACTCCCATAGGAATGAATGGATGCAGCCGGAACGCAGACTTTGCCAGCTTAACCCCCTGCGTACCAGCTGCGTCCATTCATTCCTATGGGAGCGTATTACTCTTCTGTTTCCTCCCTGCTGTGCCGTATACTCGGCTCTGCTACATCTGAGATGTAGCAATGATTGTAATGCAGATGTAGCAGAGTCCAGTATAAGGCACAGCAGGGAGGAAACAGAACAGTATAGTCCACTAGAAACAGAATAGTCCACTTACCTGCACAGATCTGCTGCCGCTGGCACTTCCCGTTCTTCTTGGTCCAGTTCTCTCTCATTTGCAGGCCTTCAGAGCTCCGTGCGCACCCCTAGTTCACTAGGTTACTGTTACAGACCTAGGAAGAAGGCGGGGCTTGTGGCTTACGAGAGTGTGGGTGGGTACTAGGAAGTGAGATGTGATTGATGCACTCACGTCTACCCGCCCTGTGCCCGCCCACACTTTCATAAGCCACAACAAGCCCCACCTACTCCCAGCATCTCTAACACTAGCCTAGGGAGCGCACAGCGCTCTGCAGTCCTGTGAATGAGAGAGGAGAGGACCGAGAACAATGGGGAGCAGCAGCGGCAGCGATCTGTGCAGGTAAGCGGGCACCCGGGGGACTAAGTAGCCAGAGGATTTTTTTTTAATCACTACACAGCGTGGAGTCTAAATATTAAAGTGTACAATTTTTGGACACCACGGTGTGTAGTGAATAGCATTGTTTTTAAAATCCGATCTTCAATTATTAAAAAAAATCCCATTGACTTGCATCGGGATCGGAATTGGGATCGGGATCATGTTTGAATGGAAAATGATTGGAAATTGGATTTTAAAAATGATCCTGAAATCTCAAGATTGGCTCAACCCTAATTACCAATGATATAAGAATACAGGAGAGTTGGCCACATTGGGCAAAGCTTAGGCTTCGATTAGAGTTTCGGACAAGAAGCAAAACATAAAAATGTAGAGGGATTAAAACTTTTTTTCATATAATTTTAATTAAATTTCAACAAGTTACAGAAATGAATAACCATCGGGCTATAAGTAACAAGATCATAGATACATCGGAACATGGAAACATACATAGTTACATAGTTACATGGAAACATCGAGAATCCATAACGAGATAGAGTAAATAGATAAAACTGAGTATAGAACCAAATAGGTAAAACTGACCATAAAACAAGTGACGTTTTAAGAAGAAAGAGGGGGTGAGAAGGAAGGGGGAATGTAAAGGAATTGGGTTGCATTGGAAAGATTGTCTAAGGAAGGGAGGAGTATGGGAAATAAAAGGTGTAGAGATAAGAAGTGAAGGGCAACAATAAGGGTTTAAGGGTTAATCATCAATGCAGGGTTGAGGGTAAAAGATAGGGTTGAGCAATGGGGTTTGGAAAAGATCGGATTCTGATCCTGATCTGTTTTGGAGGGATCGAGGTCTTATGCTAGATCCCACAAAGCGTGGCTACTGGCCAATAACATTGTTTGCTTTTCCCACAATGCTTGGCCAGTAGCCAAGTATTGTGGGAACTAACATAAGACCTCAATCCCACCAAAACAGATCAGGATCGGAATCCGATCTTTTCCAATCCCGATCGCTCAAACTTAATAAAAGAGTTTGTCAGGGTTGGCAATTTCTCTCAAGAGTTGGATTTAAGAGCTGGAGAACTTAGTTGTTGGACACTTCATTGATGATTTCCAAGATACCAGGAACTTGGGAGTATTTCCAATGTCTGGCTATTGAATATTTAGTTGTGTGTACAAAAAAAAACCTGTTGAATAACAAAGAGGAATTTCATGTATGCCTAAAAGAAGAAGAGCTAGAGGGGTAGAAATGTGAGATGTGAGGTGGAGGAGGTTTATTAATAAGACTGAAATTTGGGTCCACAAGGGATCAATTAATGGACATCATTAAATAGATGAAGGAGTAATCTAGAGCCTGTAGCTAGCTTGGCATGTCCAACACACAGGGCTGACTGTGGGATAGATATGGGAAAGTCTTAGGGGTGGAGCACCACCGTAATAACAGTTTCTAGTATTGTTCCTAGTGGAACATCACAATATATGTTGATTTATTTGCCTACGGAAAGGCAATTCACCATTCTTTAAGAGTAAAAGTGGTGACGTCATTATCCCATCGTAAAAATTTAGTTTTCTTTTCTTTTTTTTTTCTTTTTTTTTTGAGAGAGAATTGTCATCTTGAATTGTGTAATAGAGAAGGCAAATATCCTGTTTTGGATCCTTAGAGGGCAGTTGTAACATGTCCTTCATGACAGAAGAGAGTCAGCTGTTCAGGAACAAAGACTCTAGTAGTTTCCTTACATGATTGTATTAGAACATCTCCGATTGTGGGAGGAAATACTTGTTCACTAATTCCTGGAAAGATAGTGGCATTGAGGAATGGTATGAAACTAATAGGGAACATATTCCAGAATCAATGCAACATTTACAAGATAAGTTGGGGGTATGATATTCCAGGGTTTGGAGAGGCTTGGCCGGTTGTGTAGTTAATGTATCTCTATTCCAGGCATGTAATGAGGCTATTAAGAAGAAGAGAGTTTTCTGGAGGTGGAAACATGAGGTAAGGTTTCCAGTTTTGTATTTTGGACAGGATAACTTTGGTGAATTGCTTGGACACCAATAAGATAGTTCATCTAGAGCAAAGGCTAGATGGTAATGATAGAGGCTGGGGTCTCCCATACCTTCATAAACCATGTGTTTTGACATCAAGGAGAAGGATAATCATGGTGAAAGGATGGAGAAAGGATTTAAAGATTGAGGACAAAATAAGAAATGTTAATGCCCTAAGATAGTTTAAGATTAGGGTTGAGTCGATCTTGAGATTTCAGGATCGATTTTAAAATCTGATTTCTGATCATTTTCCAGACAATCCCGATCATGGAATTTGCTCAATCGCCGATCAAGATCTGATCTTTCCCGATCCCGATCGCTCAACTCTAGTCAATCCTTCTCTATGGGAAAAGTCACTTTTAGGGTTGAGCCAATCTTGAGATTTCAAAATCCAATTTCCGATCATTTTCCAACCAATCCCGATCCCGATCGTAAAATTTGCTTGATCACCGAACGGGATCCGATCTTTTCCAATCCAGATTGCTCAACCCTATTTAAGATTCAGGGAAGAATTGGCATTTTGTATCATATGATCCTGATCATCCATCTCAAATTTGGATAGTCTATCTTGTAGCGTGTTAATAAGCAGGAGGAAAATTGCAAAGGTAAGTCCTGCACTTTAGGTGTAAGATATATGTCGAGATAGATGAGTTTAGAGGGTTGCCATATGCACAGGAAGTTAGAGGTAAGTGAAATCTGTAACACTTCAGGTAGGCTTATTGTCATCATCGGTGATTTGGAAAAGTTCATTTTATAATAAAAAAAAAAATTAGCTGAAGGACTCTAATAGAACAGTTGTTGTGGTTACTGATTCAAGGGAGTGAGTGAGATATTCACCCCGGTCACAACTTTACCATATACTTTACCCCAATATATATTGTGGGGAAGTCAGCTTGGCAGAAGCAGTGGTGCGAAGTCAGCTCGGTAGAAGCAATGGTGCGGACCAAAAAAGTCACAAAGGAACACAAAATGTGCAGACAAAAACAAAATAAATCCCTGCTCGTCCGAACGCTAACTAAACAGTAGGTTAACCTAACTATACGTGTGGCTTATTTCCAGCCACACAAAAAAAAAAACAGGTGCAATATTGTCTCACCGGAATCAGGGTTACAGGACAGAACACCTTTCTCCTCATGGAACTGCCATGAAGTGCAGGATCTACAGCTTTTTATGAGTCAGTAATAAGCCCAGAATCTACACTTGGGCTGAGGCTTCCTCCAAATCTGCCCTGGACTACACATGTCAGGAACCTGGTACTAATATACCTTCCAGCAGGATTCCAGCACGCTGCCTGTTGCCTTATCACAATATATACAGTAACTGGGCTTACTAATTTATTTGGGCCATATACTGTATGTAGGTCATTTAAATATCAATAATATGAATGTGATTGGTTGATCAGACATCATAAATGTAAGACCATATCCATAAATGATTGGTTGTCAGAGTGAAATCTCTGAGACAACTCCTTTGACCACTCTTATACGTGTTTGTCTCCCTCCGGCCGGTGACTTAGCACTTCCTAAAGAGTAACATCTAATTATAACTTCCTATCATTGAATGCTACAGACAAAGTCCATTTCGGCTTATTAAATTCTGCAGCAACCACATACAAAAATTTACATGGGGGCCCAACACACAGTATGTGGCTACTTTGTAGCTAAACATAGTATAATACTCTCTTATTGGCTCTCAGCTCTAAATAATACTCCATAGTGGCCCTTAAACACTTCATAATGTCTCCCAGTAGACCCCCGCCAATTCATAATGCTCCCCAGTGGCCCCAAAACACATGATAAAGCTCTATAGTAACGCCCAGAACCGTCATAATTTGGAACATAGACACTTAATAATTTCCACCACTGGCCCCCTAACATATTGTAAGTCTCCCCATTAACCCCTATACATGTAATAATGTTCCACAGAGACATTCAGGCACTTCATGCTGTTTCCCATTAGATCCACTTTGTATTTTTATTATGTTTTTTGTACTGTTCTGTATTATTGGGTAGTCAAATTATTTAAGTTTCTTTTATTAGTATTGTAAGGTATTATTTACAGCAGTCACATGGGAACCTAGTGTTTTTTATGATGACGTTGATGGTAGAGATTTAAGGTCATGTTCGGTATTAGGACTGTACAGAAGGTGCGGCCATGGTATCAAAGTCGCAGCCTCTTCTGCTTTGACTGTTCAGTCCAGCATGCATGGGGTTAATCCCCTTGCAGCCGATAGGCGTGGTCGGTCTAATGACAGAATACTGAACGCAACTGCAAGTGGTGTGCCAGTGAAAATACACGGACCCCATAGACTATAATGGGGTCCGTGTGCTTGCCATGAATCATGCTGGTAGGAAAGTAGATTGTGAAATACTTTTCTGTCCACATGATCCCTGTGGAGATCTGGCGGCAAGCACACGGACCCCATTATAGTCTATGGCGTCCATGTGCTTTCACTAGCACACCACTTGCAGTTGCATTCAGTATTCCATTTGGGGGGTCCCTCATGCGGACTTTCCCAGATGGAATACCAACGCAGATGTGATTGAGGCCTTACATTTTGCCAATATCTCAAAAAGAGCACAAAGAGATCACCGAGTGGCTCATAGTGTAATTCAGTACAGAAATAGATGAATATGGGTGAGCGGACATAACAAGACTCACCTTGTGACATTGTGAGAAGGTCACAACAAGCAAAACACATAGGCAAGGTGGAGCAGGAGCTTTGACCACTCGGGTCTTGGACTCAGCCGCCTCCGTTATAGGAATCAATACACCTGAGGAAGGGCGTGTTTTGCCCGAAACGCTTTATGTTTGAGTTGTTGTCTTGCCAATAAAGCCGTTCTTCTGAAATCCACGGTGGGGGCGCACTTCCTTTTATCAGATTCTTATTGGGAGTCTGTCCGCTGGTCTTTTCCATTTACATGTTGCCAATGGTTTTAAGGGATTGAAATAATTAAAAATAGAATAAAAATATATAAAAAATATCACATTAAAAGATTTTCCTATCTGTCAATGACTATTTTTTAATGTATTACAATCCGACTTCCGATCATTTTCCAGTCGATCGCGATCGTGAAATTTGCTTGATCGCCGATCGGCATCCAATCTTTTCCGATCCCGAACGCTCAACCTGAGTCAACATAAATGTCAGCATTTCAATGGTTACATTTACAAGCAAAATCAGACATTATGGAACAAAACGAGTCAGAGCCTTCTCCAGATCTTACACCCTATGGGAATTCTGCAATAATCGAGGTTTTGACAATTATTGTAAACAGATTTAATTGTCTATTCCATAATGGCCGGGAACAAAGGAGACACAGGAGAAAACCGATGACAATCTCTATAGAATTGTTACACAGCGAATCTCGGCTCCAGTGTGAGTATATATACATGAGCCATATACATTGTAGGTGTATAATGACTGTACCTCTCCATGCTACACGTCATGTTTGGGTATAATAGTGACTCCGCATCTACCGTATGGAATATTTCTGGTAACTGGGTTGAAAATAAAGATTTAGAAAATATAATCCAGGAACATGAACATATCTCTTGTAAGTATGGAGACAGGAGATACAGAAACAGTAACTATTTGGGGAATGTTAGGATCGATGCTCAGAGAACAAAAAATTCACATTTTAGAATGTTCTGCTGTAAAAGAGATTTCTAAGTGCTCACCAAGACATTCTATATGTCCAAGAAATGTAGTCTAATCTGATGCTGTGCAAATGGGTTTAGGAAGGTGAAGGAAATGCTGCAAAGTAAGGAATAGAAATAATAATAATAATAATAATAATAATAATAATAATAATAATAATAATAATTGAGGTGAATTAGGTGAGCAGCGCAGTTTAAGGTGGACTGGAGGGGGGTGAGGGTGTTTGCTGGGAGTCCATGGAGAAGGGTGTTGCAGTAGTCTAGGCAGGAGATTATGAGGGCATGGATGAGCATCTTAGTGGTTTCAGGGGTGAGGAAGGAGCGGATTCGATGGATGTTCTTGAGTTGAAGGCGGCAGGAAGTGTTGAGGGTTTGAACGTGCGATTTGAAGGATAGGTCGGAGTCCAGGGTTACCCCAAGGCATCGGGTCCATGGGACAGGGGTAAGTGGGGTTCCATTAACTCTGATAGATGGGTCAGGTAGAGGGGCTGTACAAGGTTGGGCGAAGATGATGAATTCCGTGTTGAGTTTGAGAAAGCGGGAGGAGAGGAAGGAGGCTACGGCCGCTAAACAATCTGGAATTCTGGCCAGCAGGGAGGTAATGTCTGGTCCAGAGATGTAGATTTGGGTGTCATTGGCATAGCAGTGGTACTGGAAACCATGAGATTCTATGAGTTGGCCCAGGCCGAGGGTGTAGATGGAGAACAGGAGGGGTCCTAGGACAGAGCCTTGGGGGACACCTACAGAGAGAGGGTGAGGTGAGGAGGTGGTGTGCGAGTGGGAGACGCTGAATGTGCGGTCAGTGAGGTATGAGGAGATCCAGGAATGGGCCAGGTCTTAGATACCAAGGGATGAGAGAATTACTAACAGGAGAGATTGGTCAACTGTGTCAGAGGCAGAGGAGAGGTCGAGGAGGAGGAGAACAGAGTAATGGTGCTTGGCTTTGGCGGTTAGCAGGTCATTGGTGACTTTTATTAGGGCAGTTTCAGTGGAGTGATGGGGCCTGAAGCCTGACTGAAGTCTGTCAAAGAGCAGGTTGGACGACAGATAAATAAATAATAACCTTATAATAATTGCTGACAATTCCTGATTCCGGGACGTCCAGCAGGTAATTCTTGTTCCGTTTGCGAATCACTAAAATGTGCTCTGAATGACAGAACTAATCACTTATCCAATAACTTGAGCTTATTCGGATCTTATTTTAGATTATTTGTAATTCCACCTTATACAATAACCTGGTAAATATAAGTCACAATTTAACCAAATTTGAGGTTACATTTTATTTTATTTTATTTTCTATTTTTTTTTGTTTTTGTTTTTGTTTTTGCAGGAAAACAATGTAACTGTAGTCAGTGACTTTTTTCTCTTAGGATTTCAAGTCAGCAAGAATTTGAGAATTTTTCTGTTCTCTTTGCTCTTTGTGGTCTACTGGGGGACAATATGTGGGAATCTTCTGATCATGACCTTGGTGTCCACCAGTAAGATCCTCCACACCCCAATGTACTTCTTCATCTCACAACTCTCCATCAGTGACATCTTGTTGACCTCAGACATTGCCCCGATGACACTTCATATTCTACTTAATAACGGGGCGGCCATTACTTTTATTGGCTGTATGACACAGTTTTTTTTCTTCGGAGCTGCAGAAACATTTGAGTGTTTCCTCCTCACAGTGATGTCCTATGACCGATACGTGGCCATCTGTGACCCCCTTCATTATGTCTCCATCATGACAAGTACATTTTGTGTGAAGTTGGTCATCTTGTTCTGGTTTCTTAGTTTTTTCACTGCATCTATTGACATTTTCACACTTTCTAGTCTAAAGTTCTGTGGGTCGAATATCATTGACCATTTGTTCTGTGATCTGGTTCCTTTGCAGGAAATGTCCTGTTCCGATCCATTCCCTATGAAGGTACAAATAAGTTTACTAAGTTTCCCATTACTGATCATTCCCAGTTTAATAATTGTTCTTTCTTACGTGAACATCGTGCGGTCAATTTTACGGATCTCATCTAATATCAGTAGACAGAAAGCCTTCTCCACCTGTAGCTCCCACCTCACTGTGGTCTCCATATTCTACGGGACTATATTCAGCGTTTACATTCTTCCAACGGGTGGCCAAACATTGAATGTTAATAAGATCACATCCCTGCTATATACTGTGTTTACCCCACTGGTCAACCCCATTATATACAGTTTTAGAAACAAAGATATTAAGAAAGTCGTACAGGAAACTATCCAAAAATATTTCTAATTTGTTGTTCAAGTCTATATGGTCTAACAACTAGAAGTGTTGACTTTCTCCTGTCTGATCCGTCTTCCTTCGCTACAATCCCTTATACTGTATCTTCTCACTCTGTCTCCAATCCTTTATGGTTCGATGTGTCCATATGTAATCTATCAACCAACAATTTTATAACAAAAACAAGCCCAACTACCATCTTCATAGACTACTTCTCTCCTCATCTTCTCCGATTCCTATCCACCGACATCTTCTTGGTTACTCTTAGTGACTTTTAGAGATGATCGAATCTACGAATCTCGATCAAGTACTATTAGCTATTCGCAGTAAATATTGGATTCAGAGCCAGCATTGATTGACCGACTGCTATACAGTGTAATCTCATCAGTACTGTATACGGAATTGTGTAGAATGGTGCCAACGGAACCAGCTCAGGATTAATGCTGGGAAGACCAAGGAGATGGTGGTGGACTTTAGTAAGCAGAGGAGTATTGCTAATCCGGTGGACATCCAGGGGACAGGCAATGAGATAGTCAAGACCAATAAGTATCTGGGTGTGCTCCTCAATAATAAGCTGGACTGGGCTGATCACCTGGGTGCACTGCACAGAAAGAGTCATAGCAGGCTCTACCTGCTCAGGAGGCTGAGGGCCTTTGGAGTCCAGAGGACACTTCTTAGAGTCATTTTCATCTCTGTGATTGCTTCAGCCATATTCTTCACAGTGACCTACTGTGGAAGTAGCATACCAGCCAGGGAATTAAATAGACTTGACAGGCTGGTTAGAAGGGCCGGCTCTGTCCTTCAGAGCCCCCTGGACCCAGTACAGGTGGTGGGTGACAGAAGGACACTGTATGTGGTGAGATCCATGCTGGAGAATAACTCCTATCCCTTGTATGACCCAGCACTGGGCAATACTGTCAGTAACCAACCCCAAGTGTGGGTAGGAGCTGTCGGAGATCCTTCCTCCCAACAACAGTCAGGCTACATAATCAACATCAGGCCAAGCAAAGATCACTCGCACAGAGAACTAAATGATCCTGACGTCTTTCTTTTTCTTCTTAGTTGCTATGACTCCTAGTATCTTTTCTATCTGCTATGAGCTTGTATGTGTTCTGTCTTGTAACATATTACTGTATTATCCATGCTGCTGTAACACACTGAATTTCCTGATGGTGGGACTATTAAAGGATTATCTTATCTTATCTTGGTCTGAAACATTATCATACCCTGAAGACTGCCTTTGTAGAACTCTTATCGTATCTATATAGTCACTGCATAGTGGTATGATTAGATAGAATCAGATGAGATAGAAGGCGCACTTCAATAGGCAGCTTCACAGTTATATTAGATTGGACTTTTTTAATTGGTTAAACGCACAACGTGTTTCAGGATACGTAACCCTTTCTCACGTACGTAAAAGGACAGTGTCAGATGGATTCCAGAGGGATGTTTCAAAATTTAAATTTTTACTTTGAACCTTCATTTTTGGGAAGTATTTTTGGGCTCAGGATGATGATAATACGCATTGAGAAACCCCTTGTTTCTAAAATGGGGTCATACACAATCCAATGCTATTAATGTGACCGCCGCCTACTTTTGATGTCAACATTAAATAACTAATCACAGTAGGCACGTGTCATCAGCCATCAGGGCGCACTCATCATTGTGGAAGGCACGATGGATCTACACAAGTATGCATCTATCCTTGCGGACCATGTTCACCCCTACATGTGAATTGTTTTCCCTCAGGATGATGGCATCTACCAGCAACACAATGCAACATGTCATAAAGCTCGCAGTGTACGTGTGTGGTTGGAGGAGCAGCAGGATGAGTTTACCGTACTCCCTTGGCCAGCAAATTTCCCGGACTTGAACCCAATCGAGACTCTGTGGGACCACCTCAGTCGGGTTGTTCATGCCATGGATGCTCAACCACATAACCTAGTGCAGCTGGCCACGGCACTGGAGTTGGCAGGGCTCAACATCCCAGTGACATCATCACAACATCCGCTCTCTTCCTGCACGTCTCAAAGCGGTCCGCTCTGCCAAAGGGGCTTATTCTGGGTTTTGATATGTGCTCACATTAATGTAACTGGACTGTGTATTTTGGGAGTGAATTATTTATTGTATTTCAGAACCTCTGCAAATGCCCATAATACAGTATAAGTGGTATTCACACGGAGTAACGTGGTGCTGATTCTGCCACAATAACTCGCGGCAGAATCAGCGCTGATAATAAGACTCTTATTGACTTCAATGGGTTCCCTTTAATGCGAGGAACATATTGAAATCAATGGGAGTCTTTTTATCAGCGCTGATTCTGCCGCGAGTTATTGTTACAGAATCAGCGCCACTTTACTTCATGTGAATACCACCTAAATGTACAAATTAGGCATCAAACGCACATTGGTGCTCTTTTATTTCTGAACCCTGTCGGCTTTACTGGCAAAAGATTAGGGCCGCATGTAGAGTGTTTCCAAAATCCAGCTTTATTTTTTTTTTAAATGTAGATGGTGAGCCCCACATAGAGCTCACAATGTACATTTTTCCCTATCAGTATGTCTTTTTTGGAATATGGGAGGGAAATCCATGCAAACACGGGGAGAACATACAAACTCCTTGCAGATGGTTTTATGCCCTTGGCAGGATTTGAACACCAGGACTCCAGCGCTGCAAGGCTATAGTGCTAACCACTGAGCCACCGTGTGGCCCCAAAAATACAGCTTTATTGGAAGGACTTCAGATAACGTGTTTTGGGGTATTTGCTCCACTATCAGTGCCCCCCTTCCTCAGATCTAAATGAACAACAATATAAAACTAATCTATTCAAAATTTCCAGTAATTTGCAACAGGCAGTGTAATAAATAGCAATAAATAGCATGCTACTGTTTCTTTAGCTTTCTTTAGGGAGAGCAGTATCCACAAGGTGTTAGGGAATAGCTAGATGACAATTCCCCAGTAGCTGTGAAAACTCTGGGGTGGGACACAATAGACATTGAGCCCTAAGCTGAAGCCCCCTACTGTCTCTTCCTATAGCCAGCCCTATCCTACGTAATAGGCGACAACTCGAAGACGTTCCCTTCCTATACATGTGAGACACAAAACGCAGACAAGATGGACAACAACAAAAGGAGGTCAGCTAGCCAGGGGTCAGATAACAGTCCAGCAATGCAGTGCCAAATCGAAGTCCAAAAAAATAGTCAGTAGGGAAAGCCAGAAGTCAAGGATTAGAATGCAAGCAAAAATAGTGACAGCAAGGAGCAAGTATGCACAAGGCAATAGCAAGCACTGGTGTGAATGAGAGCCAAGACTAAATAGGGAGGAAGAACCCACCCAGAACCTGATAGGAAGGCCGGCTGTCAATCACAGGGCAAAACAAAACTTACCTCTTAGAGGAGCAGAGGGAGAAGAAGGTGAAGGAGATGGTGTGGCGGAAAATCAATTAACAAGGTGAAGGAATAGGACAGTGTTCAGACCATGCAACCAAAAACTCTAAGCAAATTATCAAACTGCACACTCTCCTGCACCGCAGCATCTGAGCAGAGGGCGGCGCAGAGACCAGAACAGGTAGAGATGTTACACTAGGGCCGCCATTTATGACACAGATATCCTCACATCATCACCTAACTTTGCAGTTTTGTTTGATTGAACATAAACAGGAGAGACCTTCCTTTTCTTGGATCCCCTTCCATCCTCTCTATCTGTATTCTCCAGACCCCTAATCTGGTCTTCTCGATGTCCCTCCATATCTAAGTAACTGACTACTGGCTCAATAAGCAGCACGCTCCTCTCAAGGTTGTCAATCACCCCCAGTGTTGCATTCTGATCTTCTAGAATATTATCAATGACCTAGAACATCTGTTAAATATTACACAGTTATTGTCATGCTTGATTCCATGTTTATTATGTCCATGTCATAAATATACCATATAAGTACAGGACAGTCATTTATTCTCTAAGCCATAGAATAACTAAATTGCCATATATAAGACCTACTCAGAAAATAACCTAAATCAGCGCTTGTAAATTGTTCCGTGTATGGCTTTCTTAATATCATTATTCCTCAGACTGTATATAATGGGGTTGATCAGAGGAGTAAACACAGTATATAGCAGGGAGAGGATCTTATTGATGGTCGATGGTTGTCCTCTTGTTGGTAGAATATAAACACTGAACAGACTCCCGTAGAATATGGAGACCACCATGAGGTGGGAGCTACAGGTGGAGAAGACTTTCTGTCTACCAGTACTGGATGAAATCTTTAAGACTGCCCGAACAATATGAGTATAGGACACTACAATGATGGTGGTTGTGATTACTACAGCTGGAGCACCCAAAATTTCAATCTGCAAGCGAACAATAAAGGTGTCAGAACAGGCAATTTTGAGTAAGGGAACAATGTCACAGAATAGATGGTCAATGATATTGGGTCCGCAAAAATATAACTTTGTTGGAGTGATGGTGAGAATGAATGAAACGAAAAAGCCCAACAACCAGCACATGGCGGTCAATGCAACACAAACTCCACTTGTCATGATAGAAGTGTAATGGAGGGGGTTACAGATGGCCACATATCTGTCATAGGACATCACGGTGAGAAGAAGACATTCAATTATTTCTGATGCACCAAAAAAGTAAAACTGAGTGAAACAACCAAAAAAAGTAACAAATTTCCCATTTTTCAGAAGGACGTGGAGCAAGTTGGGGACAATATTTGTGGTCATCAAGATGTCACTGATGGAGAGTTGTGAGATGAAGAAGTACATTGGGGTGTGGAGGATCTTACTGGTGGACACCAATAATATTATCAGGAGGTTCCCACATAGTGTTACATTGTAAACAATGAGGAAGAGAAGGAAGAGAAGATCTCTAAACAATCGACTGCTTTGGAATCCTAAGAGGAAAAATCCTGTGACAACTGTTAGATTGGTCTGAAAGTAAAATTAATAAATACACATGTGAATATCAGGATACAATGGTATCTGCTCCCAGCTCTGTGCACTGTATAATACGGGCATTGGAAGCAACCCAGCACAGCTTATCCTTTAGGGTCTCTGTTAGTCCTCACGTCCATCAGATTGTTACAATCTATCCTAAGGATAAGCCATAAACCTGGACAACCCCTTAACCCCTTCCTCCCACAGCCATTGTCTATTTCTCTATTTTTGCTTTTTAACCCTCTACCTTCCATATTTTAATTTTTATTTTTTGTATTTCACAGAATGGGATTTGGGCTTCATTTGTAATTGGACCAATTAATATTTCATACAATGTACTGTAAACCTGGAAAAAAATCAGAATAGATTTGGTGAAAAAAACGTGTTTGCACCCTTTTATTATGGATTTTTTTTAAATCAGTGTTCACTGTGTGTCCAAAAATGACATGTAATCTGTATTCTGTGGCCCAGCACTGTTATGGCAACACCAAATTTATATAGTTTTAAAACCTTAAAAAAAATTCTAAATTTTGGGGAAAAAAATAAATGAATCTTTGAGTATTCTGATATTCCAACATCCAGAATTTTTTTCAATATTTTCATATATAGGGATCTGCAAAATGTGGAGCGTTTTTTATAATAAGATATTAAACTTTAATGAACCGAACTATGGCATTATAAATAGCGCTGTGACGATGTAAAGAGAACCCGTCAGTAAGTATAAATGCTACATGACATACATTATAGGAGAGCTGCTGCACCTTTGATCTCAGAGACAAATAATTGGATTCAGATGAATTATAAATTAAAATTACACAATATTTATTATATATTGATATTGTCAGGGTGTGGGGTTACTAGGTGGGGTGGCATAGAGACAAAAGTCCAGTTTCTTTAGTCCAAAAACAAAGATAGACTTTTATTTTCACTCAAAAAGGTAGTGCAGCAACAAAAGGAAACAATACAAAAATAAATACCTGCCCGGCCGGGCGCTAACTAAACATAGAATAGGTGACCTCACCTAGAAAAACAGAAATCCAAAAGCCAGTAGAATCATTCAGGACACAGCTCCAAAAGTATGACCTCTCTGTTTGGCTCTCCAGCCAAGCTCTGCCAAAGTGTTGCTGCTGGAGCGGCTTCTTAAGCCTCCTTGATGAGGAGACTCTCTGCAGCTGAGTCTCTGCCGGAACATCCCCAAAGTGTGGACTGGAGGGGGGTGGAATGACAGGTCCCACTACCAACCTACCTGCCATTCCTAAAAATCCAGCCCAATACTGAGCATTTACCAAAACGCTCAGCAGATGAAAGTTGTCTGCAGAGAACAAACATTCTTGGAGTTTTCTCATCTCACCCACCTGAATAGTGTGGGCGAGATGTACACCCCTCCATTACCTGACCAGCCATCGGCTTACAGTATATACTGTTATTATTAGAGATGAGCGAGTAATGTTCAATCAAGTAGGTGTTCGATCGAATACTACGGTATTCGAAATACTCGATCGAACACTAGCTTAAGCTGTTCAAAGTTTAAGGTTCAATGCAGAACCAGCGTTGATTGGCAAAATGCTATACATTCTGCCAATCAACGCTGGTTCTTCTCTTACCTTTAGAAGTCTTCCCCACATCCTCTTCCGGCTGTAATTCACTCTGCCTAGGCATCCAGCCTAGGCAGAGCCGACTGCGCATGTGCAGTCGGCTCTGCTCAGGCATCGGGCCGGATGCCTAGGCAGAGTGAATTCCAGCCGGAAGAGGACACAGGAACCCTGCACTGGGAGAAGACGTCTCGGAGGATCCAGCCCGACCATCACTCGTGGACTTCGTAAATATAATTTTTATCAAATCTTGCGCACCCCTGAAACGAGCATTTCCCCCCATAGACTATAATGGGGTTCAAAATCCGTTCGAACAGTCGAACAGTGTGCGGCTGTTCGAATCGGATTTCGCACCTCGGACATTTTAGTGTTCGCTCATCTCTAGTTATTATCTCTTCTTATATACTACCATGTATGTCACAGGCATGTCAGGTACGTGCGGGCCGACGGCCTGTCAGTATAACACTAGATAGACAAGGTAAAATCCTACAATTCTCTGATATTCCTATTTTACAATATTTTTAATGATTTCCTTTCATGATTTTAATCCTGATAGCCTCAGAGAAAAATTCAAAACCTTAAATAAGTAATGACAAGTGTTATTGTATATAAGTGATACAAAAGAGAGAGAAAACAAATAATATAAATATTTTTAAGAGCCAGACAATGAACACAAAAAACACTTTTCTTTCAGAAAAAAATGAATTATTAAAGGACAAAAATGAAAACAAAGTAAATCTACAAGTTTTATATTTCCACATTTGCAAAGAGTAATGAGCTGTAGTATTTAACTAATCTGTTATTTATTCCTCCAATATAAATTCTTTAAGAAACTGAAAAAATAAAATAAAATGCCAGACTTGCTTTTTTTTTTTTTTTTTTTTTTTTTTTTGCTTATTCTGACGCTCAAACCCAAAAGTAACAAATGAAAGTTATCGCGCAGCTCTATCAAGACAGGAACAACAGGTGACTATAACAAAAAAGCCCAGTAACTTGTCAATTATACTGCACAAGCAACACAATGTACAGAAAAAAAAAAAATCTCCTAAAAACAGTAAAACAAAGCCCTGCAATAAAAATGATATCACAATCAAATTGATGGAATTAAAAAAAAAAACAAAAAAAAAAAACAGGATTCTGAGAATCTGATAAAAAAAGGGAAATATTTTTTAATTTGCAATAAAACAAAACAAGCTGTGCACATGTGGAATTGCTGCAATTGTACAAAATCTATATAACAATAGAATATGGAATAGCTGTTTATTAATCCATTACTTACATCAGATCTCTCCATCTCCAGCCAGTCCATGTCTCTGGATTTCTCTTACTACCTGTATATATAGAAGCACACAGTGACGGCAGAGGATGGTGGGAAATAAGACGGTCGGATGTTCTTGCCATGACCTCAGGTCTCTCCTGTGATTTTACTTCCATGGGAGACAAACATTTGATAATTATTTTTTATCAAGAGATCACAAAATGTTTCATCATTAGATTTTTATGACTTCTGCAAGGACATGACATCGGGTGTCTCGTGTGTTCCTACTTATCGAGGATGAAAACTTCTATTGATAAGTTGTTGTTTAGAGATCAAAAAAGTTTCTTTAGTAAAAATAAAACTTTATAAAACAGATTTCAATTCAAGAAAATGAAGTCAAACAAAGTAACAACTGCCAGGAATCTTTAATATGTAGGATCTGGTAGATGACAGTGGACATCAGGCCATACACACAGTCTATTGTAACATATTACTCTGTATTATCCTGTATCTGTATTACTATGCTGCTGTAACACGCTGAAATTTCCCCAAGGTGGGACTATTAAAGGATTATCTTATCTTATCTTATTGACCCCTCTGTCTCCACTAGACCTCTCGGTCCTCTACAGTCTTCTCTCGTCTGTTTCCTTTAGGCTTCCCGTCTACTTCAGAGCCTTCTGACGTTCCAAACTCATCCATCCATAAATCACGACCACTCTGGCTCTTCCTTCTTCTCCAGACACCATTGTCTACTAACCATATCTCTGCCAGTCACTTCTAATGGGATGGAGAACTGGTCATGTTGAAATCTAATATGCCCAGGTTTGGTTTTACCTTGTTTTAGACTCTGATGGCCACAAATTGTCAAATAGGTTTAGAGGTTTGGTAGAATATTCTCAGTACTGTGCTGTACATTGGGAGGAGGAGGAAAATCTCAACACACCATGTTGTATACGGACAGTACACGGCAGTCATATTATGGGTAAAGGATAGGATTTATACAACTGCTGGTCCATATAACCCCTTTGAGGACAATAAAAGATACAGATATGTCCTTCTTTACTGTTTCCCTCTCTTGGCCGGACATGAGTGTAAGGGGATAACCAGCTTTTCAAAACCATGTAACTTCATGACAATCTGTCATAAAATGCTATCAGTGTCTAGGTGAGGCCACTTGGTGGTTTTGTTGTCATTACAGTCTGCCAAGGGTTCTTCTAAAGTGTTGTTGTATTGTATTGTATAGCTTAAATAAAACTATGGATTTCTTATCAAAAGTTAATAGACGGACTCACCTTTATCTCATCAATAACCTGATATATAACATGTAACTAACCATGATGTTATAAACTTTACACTGACACTAAGTTAATCACATGTCATTGGAAATTTCTAACTGTGGAAATGATTCCTCAAACTTGAACTGAAATCTGCAGCCGTCCACTTTGTAGTCGTCATCTGAGCACGTGTTGTACCTGGTCTGTCCTCTGGGCCATGTTGTTTTGGAATAGAGTTATTTCAGCCAAGACATTTTAATACTGCGACCTAGTTGTGGTCTTAACAAGGATTCCCTCTTCTCAGACCTTCTAACCCCCATTCGGTGTCATCTTCAAAGAGAGAGGATTGGGCGGCTCCATCAATCCAATTTTTTTCTGAACTCCCAGAAACCAGAATTAGTGCTGTCAGGAATGACTCCTAATTGCAAGTCAGAGTTTATCCATCCCTGCTACTTACTGCTGCCTCAATCCTGCATTGGAGAGTACCTAGTGAAATCACCTCCATGCTGAATGATACACAGTCCATTCCTATTAATGTGACCACCGACTCCTACTTTTGATGTCAACGTTATATAACCAATGGCAGAAGGCCCGTGTCATCAGCCATCTGGGTGCACTCATCATTGTGGAAGGCATGATGGATCAGCACCAGTATGCATCTATCCTTGCGGACCATGTTCACCCCTACATGTGAATTGTTTTTCCTCAGGATGATGGCATCTACCAGCAGGACAATGGGACGTGTCATAAAGCTCACAGTGTACGTGCGTGGTTGGAGGAGCACCAGGATGAGTTTACCGTACTCCCTTGGCCAGCAAATTCCCCGGACTTGAACCCAATCGTGAATATGTGGGACCACTTCGATCGGGTTGTTTGCGCCATGGATGCTCAACCACGTAACCTAGCGCAGCTGGCCACGGCACTGGAGTCGGCACGGCTCAACATCCCAGTGACATCATCACAACATCCCCTTTCTTCCTGCACGTCTCGCAGCGGTCCGCTCTGCCAAAGGGGGTTATTCTGGATTTTGACAGGTGGTATATATACAGTGTTGGCCAAAAGTATTGGCCCCCCTGCAATCTGTCAGATAATACTCCTTTTCTTCCAGAAAATGATTACAAGCCCAAACTCTTTGGTATTAATATCTTCATTTATTTTGCTTGCAATGACAAAAACACATATAATTTTAACAGAAAGTCCGTGTAGGAAAACTCTGTGAACTTTCTGTTCAAAGCTGTGCAGGAAGCACCCCGATGCGTTCACGTCATAGTATTTCCCGCAGCGCTTTATCGCTGTGTTTCCGGTCTGTGGGATAAGTTCCTTAGGCTTAGGGTAAGTTTGCACAGGGTCGCGTGCTCCGCTCCGGATTAGGCCCAATGAATGGGCCTAGTCAGGAGGAGGGAGTGTCTTCAGGCCGAATCGCGAGATGAATCAGCCTGAAGTATGAGCACCTCGCTTCTTTTTCCGGGAGCCGGTTTGTTCCGGAACACTTGTGTGAACTTCCCCTTAGAGTCACTAAGGATCTGTGGCAGTAAGTTTGTGGACAGATTTGACAGGGAAGAAAGGTCATTAAGGAAGTTAAGTGTTTTGTCGACAAAAGGATGGGGAAGACCCTGAACCCTGATCCAAAGTCGCAGTGTCACTGTCAGATGTGATCAGGAGAACTCGACCAAACAAATGGACACTGCGCTACTCCAGAATGGAAATCAACACGCACTTTATTGAAAATTCTTTACACGACTCAATAAACACAGCGTTTCGGGGATTCCCCCTTTTTCAAGTGTATCAGAATACACACACGTATCCAAATGTCATAAAACAAGGGAACAAGGGATAGGATCGTATCAGAAACCATCATACAGTAAAAACCATACATAATGAACAATTACTAAATAAAAGGTGCCAAATACATATAAAAGCAAAAAGTGTATATATATACACTTTCTAGGCAGGTTTATATGCTAACCTGCCTAGAAAGGAAGCCAGAACAAGCTCTTGTACACAATATAGAATAGCGATACTAAAAGTCTCCGAAAGCCATATCATTTAAAGTTACCGGGGATACCGCGGCTAAAGCGCATGTGTGGCCGCTCGGGCGCGTCCGGAATTTGACGGAGCTAGCCGAGAGCGGGTCAACGACTTGTGCGCATGCGCGCACGCCCGACACAGACAAAAGGAAAAGGTCTAGCCCGCATATTATCCAGGCTTCAATTCACGTTCTGGACTGGCACATGGGTCGATGTATCCCATGTGCAACAACATAGAGGTCCCATTAATCTAAAATTCAGGCCGAATATGCCAATTTCAATGCGCATGCGCGATGGAACGCATGCCTTTTGCGGGTTTTTGAGCTGTTTAAAGTGACACGTGGAAGCACTGGCATTATACAGCTTCTCGCATCATGGACACCACAGATTCTTTCCCCCCATTTGAGCCAGGAAGGTAAGACCTTGGTTGCAATTCCCTAACTATCTGAATATGGAGGATGTAGAATGGCGAATATCTTACCTAGTAGAAACAATATATATATATATATATATATATATATATATATATATATATATATATAAATATATTCTGACTCCTTCCCCTGTATACCACTGGAAACGACTGTGGAGGTAATTCTGTTATTTATTTATTTATTTTTTTTAAATGTAGTTTGTGAGCCCCACATAGAGCTCACAATGTACATTTTTCCCTATCAGTATGTCTTTTTTGGAATATGGGATGGAAATCCATGCAAACATGGGGAGAACATACAAACTCCTTGCAGATGGTTTTTTGCCCTTGGTGGGATTTGAACACCAGGACTCCAGCGCTGTAAGGCTGCAGTGCTAACCACTGAGCCACCGTGTGGCCCCCGGTAATTCTATTATTATGAGGATCCTATGCCATTAGGTTCAAATTGGCTTTAATTGTATTGAAGGGCCACAAATCAATTGATTTGCTTTGCTTTATTTTTGGCGTCACTCGACCCCTCGGTATTGATGGTTTTTGACATTCTTTTGTGGTATTTACCTATTTGTATATATACACTTTTTGCTTTTATATGTATTTGGCACCTTTTATTTAGTAATTGTTCATTATGTATGGTTTTTACTGTATGATGGTTTCTGATACGATCCTATCCCTTGTTCCCTTGTTTTATGACATTTGGATATGTGTGTGTATTCTGATACACTTGAAAAAGGGGGAATCCCCGAAACGCTGTGTTTATTGCGTCGTGTAAAGAATTTTCAATAAAGTGCGTGTTGATTTCCATTCTGGAGTAGCGCAGTGTCCATTTGTTTGGTCGAGTTCTCCTGGTCGTTACCTCCCCAAGGGGTTGTTGGACACTTTTGCTGCTGATATATCTCCAGTGACACCTACCAATTGAACTGTCAAGAAATTTCCTCTCATCTAGGAAGTGACAGCGGAGGGTTGCTCGGTACACAAGTTTGTGTTTACTGTCAGATGTAATATCCCGCTGTGACTTAGATGAGTGAGCTAGAGATGAGCAAACGGCGTTTGATCGAATAGGTATTCGATTGAATATCAGGCTATTCGATATATTCGATTAGAATCGACTATGACGCAGCAAACGCAGTAAACATTTGTATCCTCTCCCACCTTCCCTGGCCCTTTTTTTTTTTTTTGCACCAAAAACTGTGGAGATGGGATGGGAACAACAGAGGCATAAAAAAAAAAGTAGGAAAAAGCCATTGGCTGCCAAAACCAGGTGACCTCAGAGGTAATGCTGCAGTGTACACACAGGACAACAGAAAACTCTAAGCAAAGAATCAAACTAAACATGTCTCCTGCGCCGCAACGTGCGAGCATAGGGAGGTGCTGAGACCCAAACAGGCAGAGACATTACAGCTAGAGATGAGCGAACAGTATTCGATCGAGTAGGTATTTGAAATACTCATACTCGATCGAGTACCACTCGCTATTCGAATGTAAAAATTCAATGCAGAACCAGCGTTAATTGGCCGAATGCTATACAGTCGGCCAATCAATGCTGGTTCTTCTCCTACATTTAGAAGTCTTGTCCATGCAGCGTCCCCGCGGCATCTTCCGGCTCTGAATTCACTCTGCCAGGCATAGGGCTTGAGCAGAGCCGACTGTGCATGCCCACGCTGCCAGAAAATGGCCGCTTTGACTGCAAGCAGCCATTTTCTTGTAGTGCGGGCATGCGCAGTCGGCTCTGCCCAGGCCCGATGCCTGGTAGAGTGAATTAATTGCCGGATGACGACACGCGGAGAAGACTTCTCGGAGAATCCAGCCCAACCCTCACTCGTGGACTTGGTAAGTTCAATTTGATCGAATGTTGCCTACCCCTGAAACGAGTATTTTCCCCCATAGACTATAATAGGATTCGATATTCGATTCGAGTAGTCAAATATTGAGGGGCTACTGGAAACGAATATCGAATATCGAGTATTTAACTACTCGCTCATCTCTAATTACAGCCTGTCATAGGTCTGAAAACTAACAATCTGAAGCTCTATAGATGCTAAAGGATTAGAATGCAATCTACCCACATGTAATTTGAATACCTTTGGAAGATAGATTATATCGATCACACACAATTTAATTTATATGTTGCTAATCAATTGATTTTGCCCTATTATACCCCTTTTCCACAATTTGGTGAATGTGGTTCATGATCATCGGCACAGTCTTATGGAATGACTGTTTCTACTTCTGGACCATGGGAATCCAATTGGTGTAGATTTCCATCCTGGCACAGGGATAGCAGACAGATTTGTGCAGAGTCCGCAGCCTCTTAATAAATCTCATTCCTGCACCAGTCGAGCCATTTATTAGGAATGACATACTACATGCAACTCTTACTAAATGTGCCCCATATTGTTCTAAAAAAAAAGTTATGCAAATTCCCTTTCATGTGACTATAGGCTTATGCTGGAGATGGAATTGGAGTCAGAATGTAGAATAATACAGGAATCAGAGTCCGAGTTAGAAGTTTATTCTACCGACTGCACGGCTCTGGCCACTATACCTAATACAGGGGCTAATACAACCTCATAAAACATAATTAGAGATGAGCGAACAGTAAAATGTTCGAGATTCGATATTCGTTACAAATAGCATCTCAATATTTTACTATTCGAATGAATATCGAACCCCATTATAGTCTATAGGAGAAAATGCTTCGCTACAGGGGATCCCACCATTCGACTCAGGAGAGTCACCAAGTCCACTAAGACACCCCAGGAAATGATGCCAACACCTCTGCAATGTAACTGGGACAGCAGGGGAAGCATGTCTGGGGGCATCTAACACACCAAAGACCCTCTATTACCCCAACATCACAGCCTATCAACTACACACTATACACACTCACTACAACCTCTATCAAAGTGGGAAAATACCTGGAAACCTTCTTTACTCCCCAAATGGATGGATATAAACCCCAATTTAAGCTAAACATTAACAAGCACCCCTTTATATCACGTTCCCCATGACAACCACAGATGGAATAAGCAATGGGAAATCCATCAGTCCCCACCCTGAACTTCCAAAATTTTCTAGCCCTTAACATGAACCCTTCCAAATTAAGTTACAGGCCCTTAAGCTGAGCTACCAGCAGAGATTGAGGCCCTTCAGGTGACTTCAGCCTCTACCTGCAGAGTTTTAGGCCCTTTGGGAGAGTTGAGCCTTTAAAAAGCAGTGTTTTGGGGCCTTGGCATGAGTGGAGCCTTGCACCAGCAGTGTTTTTGGCCCTTAGAGTGAGTAGAGTCTTTCAAATACAGTGCTTTTGGCCCTTGGAGTGAGTGGAGCCTTGTACCAGCAGTGCTTTTGGCCCTTAGAGTGAGTAGAGCCTTTAAAAAGGAGAGTTTTGGCCCTTGTCATGAGTAGAGCCTTGCACCTACAGTGTTTTTGGCCCTTGGAGTGAGTAGAGCCTTTAAAAAGCAGAGTTTTTGGCCCTTGACATGAGTAGAGCCTTTAAAATACAGTGCTTTTGGCCCTTGTAGTGAGTAGAGGCTTTAAAAAGCAGATTTTTTTGGCCCTTGACATGAGTAGAGCCTTGCACCAGCAGTGTTTTGGCCATTGGAGTGAGTAGAACCTTTAAAATACAGTGCTTTTGGCCATTGGAGTGAGTAGAGCCTTGCACCAGCAGTGTTTTTGGCCCTTGGAGTGAGTAAAGCCTTTGAAATACAGTGCTTTTGGCCCTTGGAGTGAGTAAAGCCTTGTAGCAGCCAGCAGTGTATTATTTTTGGCCCTTGGGGTCACTAGAGCCATGCAGCAGCAGTGTATTATTTTTTGGCCCTTGGGATGACTAGAGCCATGCAGCAGCAGTGTATAATTTTTTGGCCCTTTGGGGTGACTAGAGCCCTGTAGCAGCAGTGTATTATTTTTTGGCCCTTTGGGGTGACTAGAACCTTGTAGCAGCAGTTTTTCATTTTTTGGCCCTTGGGGTGACCTATAAAAAAATTAGATTTCAGGCCCTTGGGGGAGTCCAAAAAAATTAATTTTCAGGCCCTTGGGGGAGCCCTAAAACATTAATTTTCAGGCCCTTGGGGGTAGCCCTAAAAAATTGTTTTTCACACCCCTGTGGGGGGTATGCATGAAAAATGTTTTTTAATTAAAAAAAAAAAATCTCCAACAATCAGTAGTAGGGGCTGGGGTTGTAGGAGGAGGAGGAGGATGAGGAGGAGGATGAGAAGGATGAGGAAGAGTAAATTGGTTGCTGACTGCATCTCTCCAGTACCTTGGCTATGGAGTGGATACCCAGCTGGATATCCACGTCCTCACCCATGTCCCCTGCTGCTGCTGGCAGCCCCTCTCCAGTACCTGGACTCTGGAGTGGATATACAGCTGGGTATCCTGGGTATGAATGTCCTCCTTCTTTCTTCTCTGTTCCCTAGCTGCTATGGACTCCTAGTATATCTTTCTTAGCATTTGTGTGTTTACTACTTCTGTAATATATTACTGTGTATTATCATGTATCTGTATTACTATGCAGCTGTAACATACTGAAATTTCCCCACTGTGGGACTATTAAAGGATTATCTTATCTTATCTTATCCAAGTCCATGTCCCCTGGTGCTGGCGAGGGGCACTTCTGACAGCCTCTCTCCAGTACATGGACTCTGGAGTGGATACCCAGCTGGATATCCATGCCCATTGCTGCTACCCACCAGGGGCACTGCTGGCAGTCTCTCTCCAGTACCTGGACTCTGGAGTGGATATCCAGCAGGGTATCCATTTCCCTGTCCTCGCCCACGTAGCCTGGTGCTGGCGAGGGGCACTGCTTGCAGCCCCTCTCCAGTACCTGCACTGTGGAGTGGATATCCAGTGGGGTATCCACTTCCATGTCCTCACCCACATAGCCTGGTGCTGGCTAGGGGCACTGCTGACAGCCTCTCTCCAGTACATGGACTCTGGAGTGGACACCCATCATGATATCCACATCCACGTGCTCACCCATGTCGCCTGGTGCTGGCGAGGGCCACTGCTGGCAGCCCCTCTCGAGTAGCTGGACTGTGGGGTGGATATACAGCTGGGTATCCACTTCCACATCCTCGCCCACGTCCCCTTGCTGCTACGCTGCATGATTTTCTAGCTAGCTATTATTGAGCTCTGAAAAGATCTGTTATTGACAATTCCTGCCTAACAAAGCACAACTAATCGCACTGACAGTCTGACACCACACTCTCTCTATCAATCCAACACGAGAATGAGACGAAGATGGCCGACACTATTCTTTTTTTTTTTTTTTTTTATGTAGAATGTGAGCCCCACATAGAGCTCACAATGTACTTTTTTTTTTTTTTTCCCTGTCAGTATGTCTTTGGAATATGGGATGGAAGTCCATGCAAGCACGGGGAGAACATACAAACTCCTTGCAGATGGTTTTTGCCCTTGGTGGGATTTGAACACTAGGACTCCAGCGCTGCAAGGCTGCAGTGCTAACCACTAAGCCACCGTGTGGCCCCCATTGTCATAGTTCCTGTCCCACCTCCCCTGCACACAGTTATTGGTGCAAAAACGTGTCAGGGAAGGTGGGAGGAGATACAAATTTTTACTGCGTATGCGACCTTGTATTCGATTGTGAACGAATACATCGAACGCCATGATATTCGATTGAATACCTATTCGATCGAACAGCGTTCGCTCATCTCTGCACATGATATGTTCAATAAAGGTGGATCTTTATGAATGTACTCTTTAGATTGATGTCTGATGGTGTCTTCAAGTTCTGGTTTTTAGTCCTTGTATGGATGATCTGCATGGAATATTGTGGCTGATTCTCCCTTTCTTATTCAATGTTTCTTGTGTGGCTTTTTTGACATCTTCATTCTTCAAGCTGTATATTATAGGGTTGATAAAAGGAGTAAACACAGTATATAACAGGGAGAGGATCTTACTCATGGTCGATGTTTGTCCTTTTGTTGGGACAACATAAACAGTGAACATGGTCCAGTAGAATATGGAGACCACAATGAGGTGGGAGCTACAGGTGGAGAAGACTTTCTGTCTACCAGTACTGGATGGGATCCTTAAGACTGCCCGAACAATAGAAGAATAAGACGCTACAATGATGATGGTTGGGACGAAGACAGTTGGAATGCCTATTACATAAATCTCTATATGGACAATAAAGGAGTCTGAGCAGGCAAGGTCTAGTAGGGGGACAAGGTCACAGAATAAATGGTCAATGATATTAGGACCGCAAAAGTCCAGCTTTGCTGTTGATATGGCATAACTGAAGATAATAGAAAATCCAAACAACCAGCAGGCTATGGTCAATATCCCACAATGCCCACTAGTCATGATGGTGGAGTACCGGAGAGGATTACAGATGGCCACATATCGGTCATAGGACATCACAGCCAGAAGAAGACACTCAGAAGCTACTGAGGCACAAAAGAAATAAAACTGTGTGATACAGCCATTAAAAGTGATGGTGGCCCCATTATTCAGTAGGATGCGGAGTAGGTTGGGGACAATATCTGTGGTTAGTAAGATGTCACTGATGGAGAGTTGTGAGATGAAGAAGTACATTGGGGTGTGGAGGATCTTACTGGTGGACACCAGGGTGATGATCAGGAGGTTCCCACATAGTGTCAAACAGTAAGTTACAAGAAAAAGAAAAAATAGGAAAATTCTTATATCTTGGTTGCCCTGAAATCCTAAGATAAAGAAGTTTGTTACCACCGTCTTGTTGTTCTCCTGCATTTAAAATTGTAAAGCTTACAAGAAACACAAACAGAAATAACTTACATAGGAAGAGACAAGATGTAGCATGGAAATAGGGAAATAGTACACGGCCCCTAGAAGACATTATCCTTGAAGAAACATTGGGCCGGATTTACTAAAGTAGCAGAATTCTGATTTGTATGCTCTTGTCATGAACCTCGTTGCCTCTGTTGCCCAATTCTCATTCGGATTGTGTCACAGCCCACTGCTATGAACGTCGTATTAGATGTAAGATATCCTCATATGTCTCCATACTGCCAAGTAAGCAAGTATACAAAGCCGAAATCTGTCAAGTGCCACAGTGTGATGTCATCCATGGATAGAACATAGCAAGTGTATTGATTTAAAAGTTTTGGAAAATTAGAATAAAAAATGGAAAAAAAAAAAATTACATGAAAAATGTTTAAATCCTGGGCCTCGTGAAGGTTTTTAGAGAACAACGTTCATATAGTCATTGGCCTTGAGTAGTTGCTTTTGTCATGTGTTGCAGCTGCTACTTAAGTACTGAGAAAATTGTACTGCAAAAAATCATATTGAAATAAAAAAACAATAGCCTATGGTAAAAATCTATATTTTGAGAGATGTATCCACCTTTGACTTACTACAATATAGATAGAACCAACTCAATACACTATTGTAACACCCACGATATCAAAAACATCGGAAGTCTGCATCACCCAACACCATGATCGGGTGCCCCACATAGACACAATAGGGAGGATAGCATAGAACTTGTATTATATTACTTATAGCGAAGAGGAAAGGTAAGGAATCTGTATACACGAGGACAAAAACATATGCCAAAATCAAACATGAAAATAATAGGATCCTTTACATGTTAACCAATCTGGGGAAATAAATAAAAAAATTAAAAAAATTCAAGATTCCATGTTCCATGTAGTACATCAAATAGTTGATCCCTTTAAAGGCTATTCAGATTGTTTTTGGGTTACAAAAAATATTATTTCTAGTGAAAAAAATTCTGTAAGACTAAACAATTAAAAAAAAAAAATGCAAGCCCCGCCTTCTTCCTAGCTCTTTAACACTAACCTGGGAGGCGGGGGTAGCGAGGCGAAGAAGAACGAGAATACCGGGCACCGGAGCAGCCATCTCTGCAGGTAAGTAGCTACTAGAGATGTTAGCTAGTCTCCCATTAGAATGAATGTAAGACTAGCTAGCAAAGCATTGTCAACTCTTACAAAGGAAAGCTATGGGTTGTGGTGGGGACGGGGAGATTTATCAAGCTAAATGCCACAGAATTCTGCAGCGTAAAATAGTCCAGTGTGTCTTTTGCCACATTTAGTTAGTGTTTTAGACACTTGTATGAGTTGTTTAAAATTAGGCTGTGGCTTAACAGGAAAGGAAGGTGACGTTATGAATAGAGATGAGCGAATAGTGAAATATTCGATATTCGTTTCAAATAGCCCCCCAATATTGGACTATTCAATCGAATATGGAACCCCATTATAGTCTATGGGGAAAAATGCTTGTTTCAGGGGAAACCACTATTTGACTCAGGAGGGTCACCAAGTCCACTATCACACCCCAGCAAATGATGCCAACACCCTGGAATGCAACTGGGACAGCAGGGGAAGCATGACTGGGGGTATCTAACAAGCCCAAGTCCCTGTATTACCCCAACATCACAGCCTAACAACTACACACTTCCCACACTCAATAGAGCCTCTATGGAAAGTGGAAAAATACTTGGAAACCTCCTTTCCTCTACATTAGTATGGACAGAAAGACAAATGTTAAGCTAAAGAAACATGAGCATGCACCTCTTTAAATCTCTTTGTCAATGACGACCACAGAGGCATAGGCAAGGGCGACATCAAACAGCCCCCACTTTTAACTGCCATTGTGTATGTATGTGTGTGTGTGATGAGACCTCCAAAAATTACTTTTTTGGCCCTTGAGGTGAGCCCTTCCAAAGTAAGTTAGAGGCCCTTGGGGTGAGGTGAGCCTTGTAGGAGCAGAAATTGAGTGTTTGGGCATCAGGACACAGAAATTGTTCTGGTGGCTCCTGGGAGGGGGCAAAGGTGGGATGACTCTGCTGGGAAGATTGGGCATGTTGGGAGATAACAAATGTATTAGCCAAGACGCTCTATTTATGGGAGACTTTGCCGCTTTTGACATTACTTTTGTATGTTTTTAAAGTCTTTACAATAAATTCTGGATTTTATTACTTCGGCTGCTGGATTTCGTCTCAAGGAACCTTCATGTTGGGAGGAAGGAGGGGAAGACTCTTGGCTAGGAAGAGGACTTGAGGTAGTGGCTGACTGGCTGGTGGACAAGCAGCTGGAAGCATTATCCGCTAGCCATTGTAACACCTGTTCCTGGCGCTCGGGCCTCGTCAGCGTTGTACCCTGCACCCTGATTAATGTAGCCATCAAGCCAGGGATTGTGATGAGCGCATGCTAATGTTTCTTTAGCTTAAAATTCGTCTTTCTGTCCATACTAATGTAGAGGAAAGAGTGTTTCCAAGTATTTTCCCACTTTCATAGAGGTTATATTGAGTGTGGAAAGTGTATAGTTGATAGGCTGTGATAGTGGGGTAATACTGGGACTTTGGTGTGTTAGACGCCCCCAGACATGCTTCCCCTGCTGTCCCAGTGTCATTCCAGAGGTGTTGGCATCATTTCCTGGGGTGTCATAGTGGACTTGGTGACTCTCGAATTGTGGTTTCCCCTGAAACAAGCATTTTTTTCCCCATAGACTATAATGGGATTCGATATTCGGTCGAATAGTCGAATATTGAGGGTCTACTCAAAACAAATATCGAATATTTCACAACTCGCTCGTCTCTAGATGTAATTACATTGTAACTCCCTAAAGTTAGTGACTGAAAATGTGTATTACACTCTGCAGGACAGATCAAGATCAAGAACTGACAAGCTAAAGCTAAAACAATGCATCAGCCTCATAAGCAGCCATCGCACCGCGCCAGGGATCTCTCTTATACCTGAAGGAACGGGAAGAGACAGTACTGAGCATTCGTGTCTACCTTGGGACGTTAAATGAGGCGGACGTAGGAAGACTGTTACCTAAAAGCAGACGGTGATTGTCTAGCATTAGTTCTTAAATATAAGAATTCTTAGATAGAACTGGCAGATCTTAGAGCTGATGTTGAGGCACCTCTTTCAAATAAATAATCCAAAATCCTGAATGAAACTGCAGGAGAATGTAATGAATACAATGTTTATGCTATTCTTTATATAATATGAATGTATCGATGTGATAACCATCTGGCAGAATGAGTCGGATACATCTCAGTTCTTGGCATCTATATTTAGTTCAGTATTTGTTCTCCTTTGTCTTCTCTCAGTTCTCTGCTGTTACGGATGATGACCTCAGACAGCAGCATAGTCTTCCATGGCCACAAGAAGAATTACCTGTGATATTTATCTATAAGATGACGGCGCGGTGCCGGGTGGAATGAGCCCCAGGAGATATCACTGCCATTATCTAATTGGTCTCTAATGCTTCATTCAATAGTGGAAAATAAAAATCTAAGTGTTATAATTAACGTCTGATATTCCGAGGTTCTCTTCTTTCTACAGTAAGAATATATTGTACATTATATATATATTGATTTATAGAATATTGATCCACCAAGAAATAAAGCTGATTTGAAGGGTTTAGTTGAGCCCAAACATCAGGTCTCCTCCGCCATGTCTGACTGTAGGGGGCGTCTTCTCTTTGAAGGCCTCTTTTTTTCCTGTAAACTCTATGTTGAGGCCTTTTCCTACTTTTGTCTCCTCTGACCAGAGAACATTCTTCCAGAACGGTTTTGGCTTTCTCTGGTAAGTTTTGGCAAACTCCAGCCTGGCTTCTGTCTGTGGGTAAGAAGTGGGGTCTTCCTGGGTCTCCTACCATACAGTCCCTTCTCATTCAGACGCTGACGCTGGATAGTACGGGGTGACACTGTTGTACCCTCGGACTGCAGGGCAGCTTGGACTTGTTTGGATGTTAGTCGCGGTTCTTTATCCGCCATCCGCACAATCTTGCGGTGAAATCTCTGGTCAATGTTTCTTTTGCGTCCACATCTCGGGAGGTTAGCCACAGTGCCATGGGCTTTACACTTCTTGATGACACTGCACACGGTAGACACAGGAACATTCAGGTCTTTGGAGATGGACTTGTAGCCTTGAGATTGCTCAGGCTTCCTCACAATTTTGCTTCTCAAGTCCTCAGACAGTTCTTTGGTCTTCTTTCTTTTCTCCATGCTCAATGTGGTCACACAAGGACACAGGACAGAGGTGGAGTCAACTTTAATCCATTTCAACTGGCTGCAAGTGTGATTTAGTTATTGCCACCACCTGTTAGGTGCCTCAGGTAAGTAACAGGTGCTGTTAATTACACAAATTAGAGAAGCATCACATGATTTTTCAAACAGTGCCAATACTTTTGTCCACCCCCTTTTTATGTTTGCTTTGGAATTATATCCAATTTGGCTTTTTGACAATTCTTTTTGTGGTTTTCCATTGAAGACAAATTAAATGAAGATAATAATACCAAAGAATTTGTGATTGCAATCATTATCTGGAAGAAAATGAGTATTACATGGCAGAATTGCAGGGGTGCAGCACTGTAGAGTCCTAGCCTAATTTTAGGATTTTTATTTTTCCACTTACAATTTGTGGTTATACACAATACAGCCATATTAATGTGACCACCTGTCAAAATCTAGACCTAAACCTTTCTAATCTAAACCTTTGGCAGAGCGGACCGCTAGTGGTTAAACCCCATTTCACGCCTGGACTGGGCTCTTCGATAACACAAATCAGTAAGGTCACATTCATGTGAGTTAAACAGAATTTCACAAAATTATGTTTTGGCCAGATTTATCCGCCTGCACCATATAATGGGAGAGAGACTCCTTGCAGTATAGTTATCTATCCTCACCTCCCATACATATACTGTCCCATACTATAACTGGTGCAGGACAGTATATCATTTGGAGCAAGGACTCCTTTCACCATAGAATACTAGTGATAGGACTCCCTCACCCAGCATAAGGTGCAGGCCAGTAAATCCAGCCAACATACGGAAAGCTGAACCTCGGTCATGTAAATGCGCCCTAAATGTAGATATACACAGTCCAGTCACAACAATGTGAGCACCTGTCAAAATCCAGAATAACCCCCTTTGGCAGAGCGGACCGCTGCGAGACCTGCAGGAACAGAGGGGATGGTGTGATGATGTCACTGGGATGTTGAGCCATGCCGACTCCAGTGCCGTGGCCAGCTGCGCTAGGTTACGCAGTTGAGCATCCATGGCGCCAACAACCCGATCGAGGTGGTAACATAGATTCTCATTTGGGTTCAAGTCTGGGGAATTTGCTGCCCAAGGGAGTACGGTAATCTCATCCTGGTGCTCCTCCAACCCCGCACGTACACTGCGAGCTTTATGACACGTTGCATTGCCCTGCTGGTAGATGCCATCATCCTGGGGAAAAAGGGGTGAACGTGGTCCGCAAGAGAGGCATACTGGTGCTGATCCATCGTGCCTTTCACAATGATGAGTGCACCCAGATGGCTGATGACACAGGCCTTCTGTGATTGGTTATTTAACGTTAACGTCAAAAGTAGGCGGCGGTCACATTAATAGGACTGAACAATGTACTAACAGACGTTATGGGTTCTACAACCAATCCATAAACCTCATTTCTGGGACAAGTAAATGTATCAGATCTCTTATTTTGAAGAAAAGTTTGTGTCAGACTGTCGGTGTTTCATGTTGAATAGGGAATATAAGGTAGCTTTCATTAAAAAAAAATCCTCAATTGAAGAATCAATAAATTTATTTTGTTTTATTTAGTTTTTATTTTGCCATCACATCAGATGACTTACCCCCCCCCCCCGACTGACACCGAAGCCAAAGACCTCAACTGACCCCCTCCTCCGCATCCCTGCATGCTCTATTTTGTCCCTTAGTGGCCCCTACACACAGTATTATACCCCATAGTGGCCCCTGCACACAGTATTATCCCCCATAGTGGCCCCTGCACACAGTATTATGCCCCATAGTGGCCCCTGCACACAGTATTATGCCCCATAGTGGCCCCTGCACACAGTATTATGCCCAATAGTGGTCCCTGCACACAGTATTATGCCCCATAGTGGCCCCTGCACACAGTATTATCCCCCATAGTGGCCCCTACACACAGTATTATGCCCCATAGTGGTCCCTGCACACAGTATTATCCCCCATAGTGGCCCCTGCACACAGTATTATCCCCCATAGTGTCCCCTGCACACAGTATTATCCCCCATAGTGACCCCTACACACAGTATTATCCCCCATAGTGGCCCCTGCACACAGTATTATCCCCCATAGTGTCCCCTGCACACAGTATTATCCCCCATAGTGGCCCCTGCACACAGTATTATACCTCATAGTGGCCCGGGCACACAGTATTATCCCCCATAGTGGCCCCTGCACACAGTATTATGTCTCATAGTGGCCCCTGCACACAGTATTATCCCCCATAGTGACCCCTGCACACAGTATTATCCCCCATAGTGGCTCCTGCACACAGTATTATCCCCCATAGTGTCCCCTGCACACAGTATTATCCCCCATAGTGGCCCCTGCACACAGTATTATCCCCCATAGTGGCCCCTTCACACAGTATTATGTCCCATAGTGGCCCCTGCACACAGTATTATGTCCCATAGTGGCCCCTGCACACAGTATTATCCCCCATAGTGGCCCCTTCACACAGTATTATGTCCCATAGTGGCCCCTGCACACAGTATTATCCCCCATAGTGACCCCTGCACACAGTATTATCCCCCATAGTGGCTCCTGCACACAGTATTATCCCCCATACTGTCCCCTACACACAGTATTATCCCCCATAGTGTCCCCTGCACACAGTATTATCCCCCATAGTGACCCCTACACACAGTATTATCCCCCATAGTGTCCCCTGCACACAGTATTATCCCCCATAGTGTCCCCTGCACACAGTATTATCCCCCATAGTGGCCCCTGCACACAGTATTATACCTCATAGTGGCCCGGGCACACAGTATTATCCCCCATAGTGGCCCCTGCACACAGTATTATGTCCCATAGTGGCCCCTGCACACAGTATTATCCCCCATAGTGGCCCCTGCACACAATATTATCCCCCATAGTGGCCCCTGCACACAGTATTATCCCCCATACTGGCCCCTGCACACAGTATTATCCCCCATAGTGGTCCCTACACACTGTATTATCCCCCATAGTGGCCCCTGCACACAGTATTATGTCCCATAGTGGCCCCTGCACACAGTATTATCCCCCATAGTGGTCCCTACACACTGTATTATCCCCCATAGTGCCCCCTGCACACAGTATTATGTCCCATAGTGGCCCCTGCACACAGTATTATCCCCCATAGTGGTCCCTGCACACAGTATTATGTCCCTCAGTGGCCCCTGCACACAGTATTATCCCCCATAGTGGCCCCTGCACACAGTATTATGTCCCATAGTGGCCCCTGCACACAGTATTATGTCCCATAGTGGCCCCTGCACACAGTATTATGTCCCCCGGCTCCTCCGCTGTCGGCCTCCGCTGTCGGCCTTCTTCAATGACGTCGGACATCACATGCCCCGGGACGCTTCTTTTTCCCGGAGCTGGTTTGTTCCGGAACACTTGTGTGAACTTCCCCTTAGAGTCACTAAGGATCTGTGTCAGTAAGTTTGTAGACAGGTTTGACAGGGAAGAAAGGTCATTAAGGAAGTTAAGTGTTTTGTCGATAAAAGGATGGGGGACATCCTGAACCCTGATCCAAAGTCACAGTGTCACTGTCAGATGTGATATCCTGCTGTGACTTAGACGAGTCAGCCAATTAATCTAAATTTTCTTCTCCATTCTAACAAATTACAGTAAACTTTCAGCTACTGTAGATGTTACAAAGACCAAAAGTACTTTTGCTGGGGCCATCCACCTTCTTATAGTGACTTGCAGGGCTGCATTACATAACACTACCATGGGTTCTTTCCTCCTTCTAAGAGATGCTTAGCAGGGACAAAGTCTAAGGACAGAGCCTCAATAGCCAGCAAGCCTGTGTGGGCTGATGACCTGTATAAAGGAAGTCCAGGACCTGCCCCAGACTTGATTGGCAGGAGGGTTGAAATTAAGTATTTAATGGAAAGAGGGAAACAAGGTGCAGGAGATGGGTGCGGTGAAAATTCAATTACAGAGGAAAGATAATAGAGCAGTGTACACACAGAACAACAGAAAACTCTAAGCAAAGAATCAAACTAAACATGTCTCCTGCGCCGCAGCGTGCGAGCATAGGGTGGTGCAGAGACCCCAACGTCATAGGATTAGAATGTGATCTACCACATATAAGAAGGGTCATGTTTGTTACGTTCCATGAATACCTTTGGAAGATAGATTATATCAATCACACACAATTTAATTTACATGTTGCTAATCAATTTATTTTGCCCAATTAAACCCCTTTTCCACAATTCGGTGAATGTGGTTCATGATCATCGGCACAGTCTTATGGAATGACTGCTTCCACTTCTGGACCATGGGAATCCAATTGGTGTAGATTTCCATCCTGGCACAGGGATAGCAGACAGATTTGTGAACAGTCCGCAACTTCTTAATAAATCTCATTCCTGCACCAGTCGAGCCATTTATTAGGAATGACATACTACATGCAACTCTTACTAAATTTGCCCCAAATTCTTCTAAAAACAGTTATATGAATTCAATTTATATGAATTCCCTTTCATGTGACTATAGGCTTATGCTGGAGATGGAATTGGAGTCAGAATGTAGAATAATACAGGAATCAGAGTCAGAGTTGGAAGTTTATTCTATTGACTGCACGGCTCTGGCCACTATACCTAATACAGGGGCTAATACAACCTCATAACCCATGACATGTTCAATAAAGATGGATCTTGGGGCAACATGGTGGCTCAGTGGTTAGCCTTGCAGCACTGGAGTCCTGGGTTCAAATCCTGCCAGGAAGAACATCTGCAAAGAGTTTGTATGTTCTCCCCGTGTTTGCGTGTATTTCTTCCCATTCTACAAGGACATACTGATAGGAAAAAAAATAAAGGTGGATCTTTATGAATGTATTCTTTAGATTGATGTCTGATGGTGCCTTCAAGATCTGGTTTTTATTCCTTGTATGGATGATCTGCATGGAATATTGTGGCTGATTCTCCAGATCTTATTCAATGTTTCTTGTGTGGCTTTTTTGACATCTTCATTCTTCAAACTGTATATAATGGGGTTGATAAAAGGAGTAAATACAGTATATAACAGGGAGAGGATCTTACTCATGGTCAATGTTTGCCCTTTTGTTGGGACAACATAAACACTGAACAGAGACCAGAAGTATATGGAGACCACAATGAGGTGGGAGCTACAGGTGGAGAAGACTTTCTGTCTACCAGTACTGGATGGGATCCTTAAGACTGCCCGAACTATAGAAGTATAAGACACTACAATGATGGTGGTTGGGATGAAGACAAGTGGAAGACTTAGTAAATAAACCTCTAAATCAATAATAAAGGTGTCTGAACAGGCGAGGTCTAGTAGGGGGACAATGTCACAGAAAAAATGGTCAATGATATTAGGACCACAAAAGTCTAGCTTTGCTGTTGATATGGCATAACCGAAGATAATAGAAAATCCAAACAACCAGCAGGCTATGGTCAATATCCTACAATGTCCACTTGTCATGATGGTGGAGTAACGGAGAGGATTACAGATGGCCACATATCTGTCATAGGACATCACTGAGAGGAGAAGACATTCAGAAGCTTCAGAGGCACAAAAGAAATAAAACTGTGTAAAACAGCCATTAAAAGTAATGGCCGCCCCATTATTCAGTAGGACGTGGAGGAGGTTGGGGACAATATCTGTGGTTAATAAGATGTCAGTGATGGAGAGTTGTGAGATGAAGAAGTACATTGGATTCTGGAGGATCTTACTGGTGGACACCAGGGTGATGATCAGGAGGTTCCCACATATTGTCAAACAGTAAGTTACAAGAAAAAATAAAAATAGGAAAATTCTTATATTTTGGCTGCCCTGAAATCCCAAGAAAAAGAATTTTGTTACCACCGTCTTGTTGTTCTCCTGCATTTAAAACCGGTAATTGTAGAGCTTGGAAGAAAAACAAACAGAAATAACTTACATAGGAGGAGACAAAAAGTAACGTGGAAATAGGGAAATAGTAGACGGCCCCTAGAAGACATTATCCAGTAACAAACATTGGTCCGGATTTACTAAGTAGCAGAATTCTGTTTGCTCTGATTTGTATGCCGGTGTAACTATTCTCTTGTCCTGAACATCGCTGCCTCTGTTGCTACATCCCAATTCTCATCCAGTTGTATCACAGCTCATTATTCTAAATGTCATGGTAGATGTAAAGTATAATCATACGTATCACCCCAAGTAAGCAGGTATACAAAGCCGAAATCCATCAAGTACCCCAGTATATTGTTCTCCATGATAACACATGGCAAATGTTAGAGTAGTGATGGGTGCATTTACTGGATATTTTTGAAAATTGGAAAAACAAATAGATACAAAATGTCTAAATCCTGGTCCTCGAGGAGGTTTTTAGAGAACTTTCATATGGTCATTGGAAATACCTTGGGTAGTCGGTTTTGTTATGTGTTGCAGCTGCTACTTAAGTATTGTGAAAATTGTACTGCAAAAAACCATGTGGGAAACAAAAATATGGACAATAGATCTTATATTTTGAGAGATGTATCCACCCTTGACTTACTATAATAACGATGGAACCAACTCAATACACTATTGTGACATGCTATCAGGCACATCAAAAGTCTGCAACTCAACACCTTGACCGGGTGACCCACATAGACACAATAAGGAGGACAGCAGATAACTTTTATTATATTACTTATAGCACATTGTAGAAAACTGCTTATCTTGTGACACATGTATGTACACTTATCCGGCTAAGAGGTAAGGTAAGGAACCTGTATACATGAGGACACAACATTTGCCAAAATCAAACATCAAAATAATAGGATCCTTTACATATTAACCAATGTGGGGGAACCAAGATGGTTCCATATAGCACATCAAGTGTTTGGTCCCTTTAAAGCTTGGAACCTTAAGACCTAGTCAGATCGTTCTTGGGATTACAAACATATTATTTCTAATCAACATATTCTGTAAGAGAAAAAGAAAAGGCTAAACAATAAAAAATACACCAGAAAATTTAGATGAAATTCTGAATTGATGAAGTAAAAATATAATAAAAGTAACATATCCATAACCATCCAATACAACGCTATACAGTGCATACGTCCTTACCTAAGTATTCTTCAGACTGAGAGCAATGCATTCCCTGGTGTGGGGTGTCTGAGGATACGAGATAATACCAGGCATCTACCGATGGAAGCTTTTTATGAGGCTGGCACTGAGAATTGCTCATAGCTAGGGACCTGGAATTTGTTTCCAGTGGGAAATTTTCTAATTCTTAGATATTATTTATTTATTTTTTGTTCTAATTAGTAATAAAGTATTTCTAGATATTCTTCTAATTACAGATAAAGTACAATTGGACTACGAGACTATTAATTGTCAAATCTTACACAGGAAAAGTAGAGTAGAGTAGTAGCCAATCAGGTTGCTGCTTGAATATTCATAATGAGCTCTGATTGGTTGTCATAGGAAACCATTAATATCATTATTCATTGTGTTAGTAATTATCATGTCACTGGCTTACCAGAACATAACATGGATGACACTGTGACCAAGTCCAGTAGGAGCCCTAAGACTGTTCTACACTATGTTATATACATAGGCTCCTAGGTAAGATAATTCTACATAGTTACATAGTTACATAGTAGATGAGGTTGGATAAAGACATTAGTCCATCAAGTCCAACCTATAACCCTACAATCCCCTACAGTGTTGATCCAGGGGAAGCCAAAAATCCCCATGAGGCTCATGCCAATTGCCCCATTTCAGGGGAAAAAAAAATCCTTCCCGACTCCAAATCTGGCAGTCAGTATAAAACCTTGGATCAACGTGTTCTTAAAGTCTAGAGACCATAACCCATAATATTGTTCTCTTAGAGAAAGGCATCCAGGCCCTCTTGGACTTGTTTAATGAATCCGCCATCACCACTTCCCGGGGCAGAGAGTTCCAGAGCCTCGCTGTTCTTACTGTGAAGAATCCCCTTCTATGTTTCTGGTGAAACCTTCTCTCCTCCTGACGTAGAGGACGTCCTCTTGTCACTGTCACCGGTCTAGGTGTAGAGGATGTCTCCTTGTCACTGGTCTAGGTGTAGAGGACGTCCCCTTGTCACTGTCACCAGTCTAGGTGTAGAGGATGTCCCCTAGTCACTGACACCGGTCTAGGTGTAGAGGATGTCTCCTTGTCACTGTCACTGGTCTAGGTGTAGAGGACGTCCCCTTGTCACTGTCACTGGTCTAGGTGTAGAGGACGTCCCCTTGTCACTGTCACCGGTCTAGGTGTAGAGGATGTCCCCTTGTCACTGTCACCGGTCTAGGTGTAGAGGATGTCCCCTTGTCACTGTCACCGGTCTAGGTGTAGAGGACGTCCCGTTGTCACTGTCAGTGGTCTAGGTGTAGAGGATGTCTCCTTGTCACTGTCACTGGTCTAGGTGTAGAGGATGTCCCCTTGTCACTGTCACCGGTCTAGGTGTAGAGGATGTCCCCTTGTCACTGTCACCGGTCTAGGTGTAGAGGACGTCCCGTTGTCACTGTCAGTGGTCTAGGTGTAGAGGATGTCCCCTTGTCACTGTCACCGGTCTAGGTGTAGAGGATGTCCCCTTGTCACTGGCCTAGGTGTAGAGGATGTCTCCTTGTCACTGTCACTGGTCTAGGTGTAGTGGATGTCCCCTTGTCACTGGTCTAGGAGTAAAAATATCCTTAGAAAGTTCTTTGTATTGTCCCTTCATGTATTTGTACATTGTTATTAGATCTCCCCGTAGACGCCTTTTCTCTAAACTGAATAACCCCAAGTTTGTTAACCTCTCGTTGTCCTCATGTCCACCCATTCCCCTAATCATTTTGGTTGTAAGCCAATTTGAAATATGGTTCATACCAAACTTGTTCAACCCCAAAACACATCAGAGACCCGTGCCACCAAATCCGAGCACAAAACAAATCTTTAGAAGTTCGTCCATCTCTAGTCTGTGGTTTGCTGCATGCCGGAGTCATTTACCTTATATTGCTGCATAGAGTTATACATTAGGGGGGATTTATTGAAACTAGCAATCCCTCCGCCAGTTTTAATTGTCTGCCAAACACACAACTTGCTATAGTTATTAGAAGGCTAGTTAGTAATTCCAGTACATGTAGGTGCGCCTGGTTGCAGGAGCTGGCGTAGATTGGTGGTATAACTCGCACCAGTTTTCTGGGCCCAACCAGACTCATTCCCCACTCCGCCCATTGTCTAAAAGTGGCAAGTGGGGAACAGGGGCTTGTGTCATCGTGTGCCAAAAATGCACAAAGCTGTGGCACAAAAGAAGGCTGAGAACAACTACATTTCCAATCTACTATGAATTAAACTGCCATATATCAACTTTCAGTGTATCATTTGCGGGCTCTGTTTCTTCTCCTCTAACCCTTGTCACTTGGGTTCCTCAGGGCTCAGTCCTAGGCCCCTTCCTCTCTTCTGCACAGTCACTTTTGGACAATCCACACTGGACAAAACCAAATTTGGGTACCGGTACCACTTTTATGCTGATGACACCCAACTATATACCTCATCCTGTGACATTACCCCTGCGCCAATACAGAAACCCCTGCACTACTACAGAACACCAGTGACTGTCTGTCTGCTGTCTCTAATATCATGGCTTCCTTCTATCTCAAACTGAATCTTTTAATGAGGCTCTATCATTAGATTTTAGTGTTTTGAGAGAAATATATGCCTGAATAGCCTTTAAAAAAGGCTTTAAATAGTCATTTTTATAAAGACCCCCTCCCCTTTTTGATAATTACTAGAGATGAGCGAACAGTGAAATATTAGATATTCGTTATTCGAGTAGCCCCTCAATATGTGACTATTCAAATAAATATCAAACCCTATTATAGTCTATGGGGAAAAACCATTCGTTTCAGGGGAAACCCAAATTCGACTCAGGAGAATCACCAAGTCCACTATGACACCCCAGGAAATGATGCCAACACCTCTGGAATGACACTGGGACAGCAGGGGAAGCATGTCTGGGGGCATCTAACACACCAAAGACCCTGTATTACCCCAACATCACAGCCTAACAACTACACACTTTACACATTCCAAAAAAAACACTATGAAAATGGGAAAATACCTGGAAACCTTCTTTCCTCCCCAATTGGATGGACAGAAACCCAAATTTTAAGGTAAATAAACATTACCAAGCACCCCTTTAAATCACGTTGCCCATGACAACCACGGATGGAATAGGCAATGGGAAATCCATCAGTCCCCACCCTGAACTGTCAAGGTGGATGTGTGTGATATGGTAAGACCTTCCAAAATTCACTTTTCTGGCCCTTAACTTGAGCCCTTCCAAATTAAGTTACAGGCTCTTAAGCTGAGCTACCAGCAGAGATTGAGGCCCTTCAGGTGACTTCAGCCTCTACCTGCAGAGATTTAGGCCCTTGGAGTGAGTAGAGCCTTGCACCAGCAGAGTGTTAGCCCCTTTAAAAAATTTTGCCCCTAAAACGGTGGTTCCAGAACCATCACTCTCATTGTGTTGGATTGATGCAGTGGATTGGACTGAGGACCCAGACACTACTAGCGGTAATGGTCCTCTAATATCAGACTCTACATCAGGCATGTCAAACTCAGGGTACCCTGAGGGCCACATGAGCAACAAGAGGTTGTTGCGAGGGCCGCACACAGCAGCTAATGGCTAGGGCCTAGGGGACTGATCACTAATACCATGCATCACAAAAATCCGGCATTTCTATTGCAGGCTACATAGAGTAGCCTACAATAGAAAGTATAGAATGACAGGCTGGAGCCTCACAAGGCTCCCGGCTGCCATAAAAATGCACGCAGGCCCCGAATCTTGCTCTGGGTGCCTGCGATTGACGGTAAAATGGCACCTCAGTTGAAGCTGGCAGACACCATTATTGTGTTGGAGTGCTGGGGGGGGGGCTGGGGGAGGGGGGCTTCTGGATGTCTGGCCCTCCCTGTTTTTTCCCACCCACTTGCAATTCTTGCACTTGGGGGTTAATAGGAGCACTACTGACTGTAATGCTCCAATTAATCCCCAAGTGAAAGAATTACAAGGTGGGTGGGAAAAAAAAAACAGTCCTCAAGCCCAAGGAGGGGCCGGACAGACATCAAAAAGCCCCCCTCCTCCAGCACCCCAACCCTTCCCCAGCACTCCAACCCCCCCATCATCATAAATCTAGTATTTATCCCCTATCCGTAGGATAGGGGTTAAATACTTTAAAAATCACAATTTCTTCTGCAGAAGCTTACCTGCTTCTGCTCTTCAGCCTGCGCAGCGGTCTTGTGAGACCGCGTAGGACGCAGGCACACGTCGGGTGCGGGCCTGATTACATGGCCACGTCACCTGGTGTGTGGGGAGGAGGGTGCGGAGTGGAGGGAGGAGGGGGTGGAGCAGAGCAGGCAGGGAGACCTGCTCTCTGCGAAGGGTCAGGGGCGGCCGCTGGAGCAGTGCTGCGTCCAGCAGGGCTGCCCCAATCCACCGCTCACTTTCCTTGTACATCTGCGGCCCGCACAAAAGTCTCAAACTTTGTCTCTAAAGTTTAGAGACAAAGTTTGAGGCGTTTGTGCGGGCCGCAGATATGCCTGTAAAGGGCCGCATGCGGCCCTTGGGCCACATGTTTGACACGCCTGCTCTATCTTACCTATACAGGGTTCTGATCAGGTGTTAATAGTCCAAACAACATGCTCCAGTACTTTACATGTAGATCATAAACCACTTTCCCTTCCAACACCAGATTTAACCAAGCTTCACCATCATCATCATCATCATCATCATCATCATCATCATCATCATCATCATCATCATCATCATCATCATCCTGCTGAGATGGAGCCACTAAAGGAAACCTTGCCTTCCAAGGCATGTTCTGGAGCTGCGACTGAGCCAAATCTAAATAGAGTCCTTTGGAACTGAACAAAATTCACCAGCAGTGTTTTTGGCTCTTGGAGTGAGTAGAGCCTTACACCAGCAGTTTTTTTGGCCTTTGAGGTGAGTTGAGTCTTTAAAGGGATTCTACCACTGAAGTAACATTTTTTCTAATTGCCACGTCGGAATAGCCTTAAGAAAAAATAGCCTTTGGTGGGCCGCAGTAGAATCCCTTAAAAGAGCAGTATTTTTTGGCCTTTGGGTGGACTAGAGCCATGCAGCAGCAGTGTTTCATTTTTTTGGCTTTAGGGGTGACCCTCAAAAAATTAGATTTCAGGCCCTTGGTGGTGAGCCCTAAAACATTAAGTTTCAGGCCCTTTGGGGGAGCCTTAAAAAATTATTTTGCAGGCCCTTGGGCTGGAGCCCTAAAAATTTCTTTGCAGGCTCTTGGGGGGTATCCATGAAAAATGTATTAAAATAAAAAAAATTAAAGTTTTTTTAACAATTACATTAGGGTGAAGGGGCTGGGGTTGGAGGAGGAGGATGAGTGAATTGGGTGCTGACAGCCCCTCTCCAGTACCTGGACTGTGGACTGGATACCCAACTGGATATCCACATCCTCGCCCACGTCCCCTGCTGCATGATTGGCAGGTTCACTGTATGTTTCTCACACTGAGAACAAGCTCTCCCTATCACTCCAAAATGAAAATGAGACGAAGATGGCCGACACTATTGTTATGCCAGGGAAGGTGGGAGGGAATATGAATTTTTACTATTTGTGAAGAGTCTTAATAAATCTCATTCCTGCACTACTCAAAACATTTATTAGTTACATAGTAGATGAGGTTGGATAAAGACATTAGTCCATCAAGTCCAACCTATAACGCTACAATCCCTACAGTGTTGATCCAGGGGAAGGCAAAAAACCCATGAGGTTCATACCAATCGCCCTATTTCAGTGGAAAAAAAATCCTTCCCGACTCCAATCTGGATCAACGTGTCCTTATAATCTAGAGTCCATAACCTGTTATATTTTTCTCTTCAAGAAAGGCATCCAAGTAGAGATGAGCAAACACTAAAATGTTCAGGGTTCAAAATCCGATTCGAACAGCCGAACACTGTTCGACTGTTCGAACGAGTTTCGAACCCCACTATAGTCTATGGGGGGAAATGCTCGTTTCAGGGGTAGGCAACATTCGATCAAATTCTACTTACCAAGTCCACGAGTGAGGGTCGGGCTGGATTCTTCTCCCTGTGCAGCGTTCTCTTCTGGCCTTGAATTCACTCTGCTAGGCATTGGGCCTGGGCAGAGCCGGAAGAGGACATGGGGAAGCTGCGCAGGGAGAAGACTTCTAAAGGTAAGAGAAGAACTAGCGTTGATTGGCAATGTATAGCATTCTGCCAATCAACGCTGGTTCTGCATCAAATCTTAACTTCGAACAGCTAGTAGTACTCAATCAAGTACGAGTATTTTGAATACTGTAGTATTCGATCGAATACCTACTTGCTCATCTCTACATCCAAGCCCTCTTTGAACTTGTTTAATGAATCCGCCACTTCCCGGGGCAGAGAGTTCCAGAGCCTCACTGTTCTTACTGTGAAGAATCCCCTTCTATGTTTCTGGTGAAAGTTGTCACTGTCACTGGTCTAGGTGTAGAGGATGTCCCCTTGTCACTGTCACTGGTCTAGGTGTAGAGGATGTCCCCTTGTCACTGGTCTAGGTGTAGAGGACATCCCCTTGTCACTGTCACTGGTCTAGGTGTAGAGGACATCCGCTTGTCACTGTCACTGGTCTAGGTGTAGAGGACGTCCCCTTGTCACTGTCACTGGCCTTGGTGTAGAGGACGTCACCTTGTCACTGTCACTGCTCTAGGTGTAGAGGACGTCCCCTTGTCATTGTCACTGGTCTAGGTGTAGAGGATGTTCCCTTGTCACTGTCACTGGTCTAGGTGTAGAGGACGTCCCCTTGTCACTGTCACCAGCCTAGGTGTAGAGGACGTCCCCTTGTCACTGTCACTGGTCTAGATGTAGAGGATGTCCCCTTGTCACTGTCACTGGCCTAGGAGTAAAAATATCCTTAGAAAGTTCTTTGTATTGCCCCTTCATGTATTTATTCATTGTTATTAGATCTCCCCGTAGACGTCTTTTCTCTAAACTGAATAACCCCAAGTTTGTTAATCTCTCGTTGTCCTCCAGTCCACCCATTCCCCTAATCATTTTGGTTGCTCTTCTTTGCACTTTTTCAAGTAATGACATGCTATATGCAATTCTTACTAAATTTGCCCCAAATTGTTCTAAAAACAGTGATATGAATTCCCTTTCATGTGACTATAGGCTTATGCTGGATATGGAATTGGAGTCAGAATGTAGAATAATACAGGAATCAGAGTCAGAGTTGGAAGTTTATTCTATTGACTGCACGGCTCTGGCCACTATACCTAATACAGGGGCTAATACAACCTCATAACTCATGACATGTTCAATAAAGATGGATCTTGGGGCAACATGGTGGCTCAGTGGTTAGCCTTGCAGCGCTGGAGTCCTGGGTTCAAATCCTGCCAGGAAGAACATCTGAAAAGAGTTTGTATGTTCTCCCCGTGTTTGCGCGGATTTCTTCCCATTCTACAAGGACATACTGATAGGAAAAAAAAATAAAGGTGGATCTTTATGAATGTATTCTTTAGATTGATGTCTGATGGTGCCTTCAAGGTCTGGTTTTTAGTCCTTGTATGGATGATCTGCATGGAATATTGTGGCTGATTCTCCAGATCTTATTCAATGTTTCTTGTGTGGCTTTTTTGACATCTTCATTCTTCAGACTGTATATAATAGGGTTGATAAAAGGAGTAAATACAGTATATAACAGGGAGAGGATCTTACTCATGCTCAATGTTTGCCCTTTTGTTGGGACAACATAAACACTGAACATGGTCCAATAGAATATGGAGACCACAATGAGGTGGGAGCTACAGGTGGAGAAGGCTTTCTGTCTACCAGTACTGGATGGGATCCTTAAGACTGCCCGAACTATAGAAGTATAAGACACTACAATGATGGTGGTTGGGATGAAGACAAGTGGAAGACTTAGTAAATAAACCTCTAAATCAATAATAAAGGTGTCTGAACAGGCGAGGTCTAGTAGGGGGACAATGTCACAGAAAAAATGGTCAATGATATTAGGACCGCAAAAGTCTAGCTTTGCTGTTGATATGGCATAACCGAAGATAATAGAAAATCCAAACAACCAGCAGGCTATGGTCAATATCCTACAATGTCCACTTGTCATGATGGTGGAGTAACGGAGGGGATTACAGATGGCCACATATCTGTCATAGGACATCACTGAGAGGAGAAGACACTCAGAAGCTTCAGAGGCACAAAAGAAATAAAACTGTGTAATATAGCCATTAAAAGTAATGGCCGCCCTATTATTCAGGAGGATGTGGAGCATGTTGGGGGCAATATTTGTGGTTAATAAGATGTCAGTGATGGAGAGTTGTGAGATGAAGAAGTACATTGGAGTGTGGAGGATCTTACTGGTGGACACCAGGGTGATGATCAGGAGGTTCCCACATATTGTCAAACAGTAAGTTACAAGAAATAGACAAAACAGTGAAACTCTTTCACATTGGCTGCCCTGAAATCCTAAGATAAAGAATTTTGTTACGACCGTCTTGTTGTTCTCCTGCATTAAAAACCGGTAATTGTAGAGCTTGGAAGAGAAAAAACAGAAATAACTTACATAGGAGGAGACAAAAAGTAACGTGGAAATAGGGAAATAGTAGACGGCCCCTAGAAGACATTATCCGATAAACATTGGTCCGGATTTACTAAGTAGCAGAATTCTGTTTGCTCTGATTTGTATGCCAGTGTAACTATTCTCTTGTCCTGAACATCGCTGCCTCTGTTGCTACATCCCAATTCTCATCCAGTTGTATCACAGCTCATTGTTTTAAATGTCATAGTAGATGTAAAGTATAATCATACGTATCACCCCAAGTAAGCAGGTATACAAAGCCGAAATCCATCAAGTACCCCAGTATATTGTTCTCCATGATAAAACATGGCAAATGTTAGAGTAGTGATGGGTGCATTTACTGGATATTTTTGAAAATTGGAAAAAAAAATAGATACAAAATGTCTAAATCCTGGTCCTCGAGGAGAACAACCTTCATATAGTTATTTGAAATACCTTGGGTAGTTCGTTTTGTTATGTGTTGCAGCTGCTACTTAAGTATTGAGAAAATTTTACTGCAAAAAATTATGTGGGAAACAAAAATATGGACAATAGATCTTATATTTAGAGAGATGTATCCATCCTTGACTTACTATAATATAGATGGAACCAACTCAATACACTATTGTAACACGCTATCAAACACATCGAAAGTCTGCAACTCAACACCTTGACCGGGTGACCCACATAGACACAATAGGGAGGACAGCAGATAACTTTTATTATATTACTTATAGCACATTGTAGAAAACTGCTTATCTTGTGACATATTAACTAGAGATGAGCGAACAGTGTTCTATCGAACACATGTTCGATCGGATATCAGGGTGTTCGCCATGTTCGAATCGAATCGAACACCACGTGGTAAAGTGCGCCAAAATTCGATTCCCCTCCCACCTTCCCTGGCGCCTTTTTTGCACCAATAACAGCGCAGGGGAGGTGGGACAGGAACTACGACACTGGGGGCATTGAAAAAAATTGGAAAAAGTCATTGGCTGCCGAAATCAGGTGACCTCCATTTTAGACGAATAGTGGATTTCAAATCCGGGTCATATGAGAATGTGAACTTTGTGACTATGAGACAGGGATAGCTGTACAGGCAGGGATAGCTAGGGATAACCTTTATTTAGGGGGGAATGTTATTAAAAATAACTTTTTGGGGCTCTATCGGGTGTGTAATTGTGATTTTTGTGAGATAAACTTTTTCCCATAGGGATGCATTGGCCAGCGCTGATTGGCCGAATTCCGTACTCTGGCCAATCAGTGCTGGCCAATGCATTCTATTAGCTTGATGAAGCAGAGTGTGCACAAGGGTTCAAGCGCACCCTCGGCTCTGATGTAGCAGAGCCGAGGCTGCACAAGGGTTCAAGCGCACCCTCGGCTCTGATGTAGGAGAGCCGAGGGTGCACTTGAACCCTTGTGCACCCTCAGCTCTGCTACATCAGAGCCGAGGGTGCGCTTGAACCCTTGTGCACACTCTGCTTCATCAAGCTAATAGAATGCATTGGCCAGCGCTGATTGGCCAATGTATTCTATTAGCCTGATGAAGTAGAGCTGAATGTGTGTGCTAAGCACACACATTCAGCTCTACTTCATCGGGCTAATAGAATGCATTGGCCAGCGCTGATTGGCCAGAGTACGGAACTCGACCAATCAGCGCTGGCTCTGCTGGAGGAGGCGGAGTCTAAGATCGCTCCACACCAGTCTCCATTCAGGTCCGACCTTAGACTCCGCCTCCTCCGGCAGAGCCAGCGCTGATTGGCCGAAGGCTGGCCAATGCATTCCTATGCGAATGCAGAGACTTAGCAGTGCTGAGTCAGTTTTGCTCAACTACACATCTGATGCACACTCGGCACTGCTACATCAGATGTAGCAATCTGATGTAGCAGAGCCGAGGGTGCACTAGAACCCCTGTGCAAACTCAGTTCACGCTAATAGAATGCATTGGCCAGCGCTGATTGGCCAATGCATTCTATTAGCCCGATGAAGTAGAGCTGAATGTGTGTGCTAAGCACACACATTCAGCACTGCTTCATCAAGCCAATACAATGCATTAGCCAGTGCTGATTGGCCAGAGTACGGAATTCGGCCAATCAGCGCTGGCCAATGCATTCTATTAGCCCGATGAAGTAGAGCTGAATGTGTGTGCTAAGCACACACATTCAGCACTGCTTCATCAAGCCAATACAATGCATTAGCCAGTGCTGATTGGCCAGAGTACGGAATTCGGCCAATCAGCGCTGGCCAATGCATTCTATTAGCCCGATGAAGTAGAGCTGAATGTGTGTGCTAAGCACACACATTCAGCACTGCTTCATCAAGCCAATACAATGCATTAGCCAGTGCTGATTGGCCAGAGTACGGAATTCGGCCAATCAGCGCTGGCCAATGCATTCTATTAGCCCGATGAAGTAGAGCTGAATGTGTGTGCTAAGCACACACATTCAGCACTGCTTCATCAAGCCAATACAATGCATTAGCCAGTGCTGATTGGCCAGAGTACGGAATTCGGCCAATCAGCGCTGGCCAATGCATTCTATTAGCCCGATGAAGTAGAGCTGAATGTGTGTGCTAAGCACACACATTCAGCTCTACTTCATCGGGCTAATAGAATGCATTGGCCAGCGCTGATTGGCCAGAGTACGGAACTCGACCAATCAGCGCTGGCTCTGCTGGAGGAGGCGGAGTCTAAGGTCGGACCTGAATGGAGACTGGTGTGGAGCGATCTTAGACTCCGCCTCCTCCAGCAGAGCCAGCGCTGATTGGCCGAATTCCGTACTCTGGCCAATCAGCACTGGCTAATGCATTGTATTGGCGTGATGAAGCAGTGCTGAATGTGTGTGCTTAGCACACACATTCAGCTCTACTTCATCGGGCTAATAGAATGCATTGGCCAGCGCTGATTGGCCGAATTCCGTACTCTGGCCAATCAGTGCTGGCCAATGCATTCTATTAGCTTGATGAAGCAGAGTGTGCACAAGGGTTCAAGCGCACCCTCGGCTCTGATGTAGGAGAGCCGAGGGTGCACTTGAACCCTTGTGCACCCTCAGCTCTGCTACATCAGAGCCGAGGGTGCGCTTGAACCCTTGTGCACACTCTGCTTCATCAAGCTAATAGAATGCATTGGCCAGCGCTGATTGGCCAATGTATTCTATTAGCCTGATGAAGTAGAGCTGAATGTGTGTGCTAAGCACACACATTCAGCTCTACTTCATCGGGCTAATAGAATGCATTGGCCAGCGCTGATTGGCCAGAGTACGGAACTCGACCAATCAGCGCTGGCTCTGCTGGAGGAGGCGGAGTCTAAGATCGCTCCACACCAGTCTCCATTCAGGTCCGACCTTAGACTCCGCCTCCTCCAGCAGAGCCAGCGCTGATTGGCCGAATTCCGTACTCTGGCCAATCAGCACTGGCTAATGCATTGTATTGGCTTGATGAAGCAGTGCTGAATGTGTGTGCTTAGCACACACATTCAGCTCTACTTCATCGGGCTAATAGAATGCATTGGCCAATCAGCGCTGGCCAATGCATTCTATTAGCGTGAACTGAGTTTGCACAGGGGTTCTAGTGCACCCTCGGCTCTGCTACATCAGATTGCTACATCTGATGTAGCAGTGCCGAGTGTGCATCAGATGTGTAGTTGAGCAAAACTGACTCAGCACTGCTAAGTCTCTGCATTCGCATAGGAATGCATTGGCCAGCCTTCGGCCAATCAGCGCTGGCTCTGCCGGAGGAGGCGGAGTCTAAGGTCGGACCTGAATGGAGACTGGTGTGGAGCGATCTTAGACTCCGCCTCCTCCAGCAGAGCCAGCGCTGATTGGTCGAGTTCCGTACTCTGGCCAATCAGCGCTGGCCAATGCATTCTATTAGCCCGATGAAGTAGAGCTGAATGTGTGTGCTTAGCACACACATTCAGCTCTACTTCATCAGGCTAATAGAATACATTGGCCAATCAGCGCTGGCCAATGCATTCTATTAGCTTGATGAAGCAGAGTGTGCACAAGGGTTCAAGCGCACCCTCGGCTCTGATGTAGCAGAGCTGAGGGTGCACAAGGGTTCAAGTGCACCCTCGGCTCTCCTACATCAGAGCCGAGGGTGCGCTTGAACCCTTGTGCAGCCTCGGCTTTGCTACATCAGAGCCGAGGGTGCGCTTGAACCCTTGTGCACACTCTGCTTCATCAAGCTAATAGAATGCATTGGCCAGCACTGATTGGCCAGAGTACGGAATTCGGCCAATCAGCGCTGGCCAATGCATCCCTATGGGAAAAAGTTTATCTCACAAAAATCACAATTACACACCCGATAGAGCCCCAAAAAGTTATTTTTAATAACATTCCCCCCTAAATAAAGGTTATCCCTAGCTATCCCTGCCTGTACAGCTATCCCTGTCTCATAGTCACAAAGTTCACATTCTCATATGACCCGGATTTGAAATCCACTATTCGTCTAAAATGGAGGTCACCTGATTTCGGCAGCCAATGACTTTTTCCAATTTTTTTCAATGCCCCCAGTGTCGTAGTTCCTGTCCCACCTCCCCTGCGCTGTTATTGGTGCAAAAAAGGCGCCAGGGAAGGTGGGAGGGGAATCGAATTTTGGCGCACTTTACCACGTGGTGTTCGATTCGATTCGAACATGGCGAACACCCTGATATCCGATCGAACATGTGTTCGATAGAACACTGTTCGCTCATCTCTAGTCCTTACCTAAGTATTCTGCAGACTGAGAGCAATGCATTCCCTGGTGTGGGGTGTCTGAGGATACGAGATAATACCAGGCATCTACCGATGGAAGCTTTTTATGAGGCTGGCACTGAGAATTGCTCATAGCTAGGGACCTGGAATATGTCCCCGGTGGGAAATGTTCTAGTTATTTCAATTATTTATTAATTTTTTTAATTTTTTTGTTTTGTTCAAATCAGTAATAAAGTATTTCTAGATGTTCCTCCTAATACTGATGAAGTAAAGTTACATAATGTGACAATCAGTTGTAAACTCTTACAAAGGAAAAGTAGAGTAGTTGTCCATGGATAGCCAATCAGGTCGCTGCTGGGGTTGAGCCGATCTTGAGATTTCAGGATCAATTTTAAAATCCGATTTCCAATCATTTTCCAGTCGATACCGATCATGAAATTTGGACTATATGGCCGAATCAGTCAGAGAATCAACGTTGAGGTCGAACAGGACACTTTTTTTTCATCATCCTGTTCCAGTCTCCTATTGGACACACCTCAAAAATCCACCTCAATATCAAAGTTAGATTCTGCCATATTCTAAGGCCGGGGCCCCACGGGCCAGAAACACCATGATTTACCCACGGCGGAAACGCTGCAGGAAAAATCCCGGTGTAACAGGCCAGAGTATACCCTCACGCAGAAATTAAAGGCAATGATACATTCCCCTCACATACTTTTTTTTTTACTTCAACCAGAAAAAAACTTGGTGTCATATACTAATCCAATGCCAAGCAGAGAAAGGAAATGCAAAAACTGACCCAGGCCACAGTATACCCCGGGGATAAACTTTATTCCTGGGGGTATAAAATAGTCTAGGTCAGACACCTGGTGTAAAAACTTTTTGCACAATTTTTCCAGTATACATCAGGTGTAGAAATTAAGGTCAATGATACCCCAAATCCCTCAATGCTAATGATTTCATTGGGGTATAATATGACCTGAAAGGTATAAATTGGCCTACGCCACTTTAACCCCAGATTCCATGTTAGATAGGTATAATCTGGCCTGGAGGGGTATAGTTTGGCCTAGGCCAAACTATACCCCAGGGTGTAAAATAGGCTAGGCCAGTTTATATCCAGGTATAGTTTGGCCTAGGCCAGTTTATACCCCGGGGTATATTCTGGTCTAGGCCAAATAATACCCAGGGTTAATCTGGGACAGGGTTACTCTGGCCTATTACACTGGCATTTTACAATACTTGCAAAGTGGATGAGATTCATGAGAATTCCATGCCCACTTTGCGGTAAAAAATTGCAGTGCGGACACGCTGCACGGTTTTGGAAATCACAGAATTCCAAATATATGTAGGGAAACGCCGGCGGTTTTCCCATAAATATAATGGTAACAGAAAGTCTGCGGAGAAAAACTCAGTGAACTTTCTGTTCAAAGCGCTGTGGGAAGAACCATGATGCGTTCCTGCCATGGTTGTTCCCGCAGCACTTTAGCGCTGCGAACCATCCCGTGGGGCCTTAGCCTGAGTCTCAATAACCCCCTCATTGTGCATTTTGATTTTTTTCGTTGTTGTTGTTTAATCATCTAGCCCTAAAGTGCCAAATGGACGAGGCCTCCTTTTTCAAAACTTACATGTGTCACTTTATATGGCAATAACTTTCCGACGCTTTAACTTACACAAGTGATTTTGAGATTGTTTTTTCATTGTGAAATATTGTGCTTTGTGTCAGTTGTAAATATTGATATGTAAAATTGATCAATATTTGTCTATTTATTTATAAACAAAATTGGAAATTTGGGGAAAAAAATAGCAAATTTCAAAATGTGGACTTTGTTACCATTAGTCAATGATCTACAAATATTCCCAAGTCCTTCCCTACCAGTGACTCTCCCAATATTACAGTTCTTGGAGATGCATCTTACATGCACATTATTATTATTAGTACTCAGATGGTAAATGTCTCATATTCTACCTGACATGGGGGGGGGGGTTTATTGAAACTGACAATCCCTCCGCCAGTCTTAATTGATTGCTTGCCAAACGCACAACTTGCTATAGTTATTAGGAGACTCCGACCTGTTGGTAGATCCAGTATATATAGGTGCACCTGGTTGCAGGAGCTGGCGTAGATTTGTGGTATAACTCAGACCAGACCCAACCAGACTCACCCCCCACTCTGCCCACTGTCTAAAAGTGGCAAGTGTGGCACAGAGGCTTAGATATGCCACTGTGCGCCACTAATGCACAAAGCTGAGACACAAGAGAAGGCTGAGAACAACTAAATGTCCAAACTACTATGAATGAAACTGCCATATATCAGCTCTGTGTATCGTTTGCAGGCTCTGTCTATTTCCCTTTTACCCTTGTCGTTTGGGTTCCTCAAGGCTCGGTCCTAGGCCCCTTCCTCTTCTCTCTCTACACAGTTGATTTTGGACAATACATATTGGACAAAACCAAATTTGGGTTCCGATACCATTTTTATGTTGATGTCACCCAACTATATACCTCAACCTGTGACATCACCACTGCACTAATACACAACACCTGTGAATGTCTCTCTGCTATCTCTAATATCATGTCTTCTTTCTATCTCAAACTGAATCTTTTAAAGACTGAACTACTTCTGTTTTCACCATCAGCTACCTGAGCTAACCCTGATATTTCCGTATTCTCCCATGTGCTGGTGTTTTCAGTGTACCCTTGATGTCAAGTGCAAATAAAGACAGGATGGCGGAGGTAAGAGGCACAGCTTGTCTCTTTGGCGACATGGAAGCAAAACTCACATACAATAGCAAGTTTCACACATAAGACACATACACAGAGAGCAGATTGGATATGTTCTTAACCTTTTTCTTCAGACCTACGAACCTTTCTACTTTAGTGATCTGGGGCAACCACTTGGGATCTAATCCTCCTTTGCAGCCACTCTTGGGAAAATGCAGGAACATCTTGGTTGTGGAGACCTAACTTTTATCACTGGTCAGCCCTGGAAATGATCAATATCTTCAGGATTACAAACTCTTGATTCTGCAAACTTGGGAGTGTTGGGGTTTTTAACTTCGTTTATCTAACCAACAGAGCTCAAGGTGATCTGAGAGAAGTTAGGACAGCCCCCTCTAATACTGGATACTCTCTATCTGTGATGAACAAGAAGTTACTCTTGGGTAAAGATTGGGGGGTCCTGGTCACAACTAAGCTCCTCCCACCTGATAGTCATTCCTACCTACACAACAATACAGAAATGGTAAAGTAACTCCAAAGTGTCCAGTGTAAACTCAAAAATGAAAAAAAGCCCAGATCACCAGAAAACAATAGAAGATATTATAAAACATATTGTTACGGTTAGCAGACTGTTATGATTTGCAGGATATATTTAAAAAAAAAACAAAAAAAAAAACACCTAAATAATAAATCCTGTGAAACCCACTGGGCTCTGAACTGCAGGGCACACTGGTGTGAACAAGGCCCGACAGTTACCCTCACTGCCGGGCTACACCACAAACTTGGTGCTTCACTGTTAGCTGCACAGGGAAACTACCACTGCAGTACAAAGCAGCTGCTTAAAGGAATTATAAAGTCTTGCAGTTACTGCACTGCAAGACCAAAGACAAACCATGACTGTGTGCTCCCAGCAGCTTACTGGGCCATGCCCACACCACAGCCACCTGCTGAGGAGCACCACAGGTAGCAGCCTGCCTAAGGTAGGAGGTTCACAATACTAAATAAAGGAGAGATTCCCACAAACTCTATCTAAGGGGCTGGTTCCCCACAATTTAAACCCAAAAGGTTGAGATTCCCTCTACCTATCTAACTGGGCAGCTTTAGGGCAAACCTAATTCTTGCACAGACGTGCACCAAGTGTTATTAGGCTAAAGCACCCGACAGCCCAAACCAGCCTCCTTAAATGGCCTTAAATGGAGGGAAAGCAGGACTGATCAGTGAGCCCAGGTGCTGAAGCAAGATGCCAATAGGCTGACACCATTGTCAGTCAGCAGACCAACCAACGGCTGCAAGGGGATTAACCACATGCATGCTGGAAGAGGCTCCGATCCTGATACTATGGCCACACCTGCTGCACAGTCCAAACATAGTCTAACTTAAAAAAAAAACAAAAAACATAGCCTGTGGAGCCCAACTGGGCTCTGAACCACAGGGCACTCTGGTGTGAATGAGACAATTAACTTCACTGCCAGGCTACACCACCAACGGAGTGCTCCCTGTACCTTACAAGGAAGCCGCATCTTCAGTACAGAGCAGCCGCAAGTGAATTCTACGGTCTAGCAGTTACTTCACCGCTACTTCACCGCTAGACCTAAACATACTATGACCGTGTGCTCCCAGTAGCTTCCTGGGCCGCACCCACTACTGCTACCTGCTGTTGTAGCACAGCCAGGAAGCTGACAAGCTGAGGTAGGAGTTCCCCAGGAATCTACAATTCCTACCAACTAAACAGAAGACAGCTAACTGCCCAACATACATTTGTACACTTGTACAGGATCATTAGGAACCCTTCCTGACTAAGACAGCTTGCTGCCAAAACTAATGTCTTGCACTAACGTGCACGATTTGGAAATGAGGCTAAAGCACCGGGCTGCCCCAACCTGCCTCCTTAAATGGAGGGAAGGTGGGCCTGATCAGCTAGCCCAGGTGCCCAAGCCAGGTGCTCATAGGCTGACACCACGGTCACTCAGAGGAATAACCTCGCCCATAGGCTGCCAAGGAATTAACCCCTGCAATGCTGGACTTCCAGCCATAAGGAGGGAATGACAGTGTATTACAGCGCCACAACAAAGCAACAGGCTGTGACTAAAGATGAGCAAACAGTGTCCAATTTAGTACATGTTCGATCGGATATCAGGCCGTTCGAGATGTTCAATTCGAGTCGAACACCAGGTGGCAAACTCACTAAAAATTCAATTCCCCTCCCACCTTCCCTGGCGCTTTTTTTGCACCAATAACTGCACAGGGGAGGTGGGACAGGAACTACAACAACGGAGGCATTGAAAAAAAAATTGGAAAAAGTAATTGGGTGGCTAAATCAGGTGACCTCCACTTTATACGAATGGTGGATTTAATATCCAGTTCATATGAGACTGTGAACTCTGTGACTGTGAGACAGGGATAGCTGTACAGGCAGGGATAGCTAGGGATTACCTTTATTTAGGGGGGAATGTCACTCACCCAGCTCTTTGGAGCTCTATCTGGTCAGGATCCCTGTCAGCTTGCGATATGTGCGAGCTGACTTTTTCCCATAGAAATGCATTGATCAGCGTTGATTGGCCGAATGCCATACAGACTACAGCAATCGGCCAATCAACACTGGCTCTGCTGGAGGCTCGTCTGTGAGGAGGCAGAGTCTAAGATCAGACCAGAATGGAGGCTGCTGTGGACCGATCTTAGACTACACCTCCTCCGGCAGAACCAGCGTTGATTGGCCAAATGCTGTGCTCTATATGGCATTCGGCCAATCAACGCTGGTCAATGCATTCCTATGCCAAGATGTAGCAGTACTGGCCGTGAGCTCAGCTCTACCACTCTGTAGATTCCACCGAGCTGAGTGCACAGCCAGCACTGCTACACCGGAGAACCGCTGAACTCAGAGCTGAGTGTGCAGCAGGGTTCAGCAGTTCTCTGGTGTAGCAGTGCTGGCCGTGCGCTGAGATCGGCTCATCTCCAGAGTAGCTGAGCTGAGCGCATGGCCAGCACTGCTACATCTCCAGTGGATCAGTGATGGCCGTGCACTCAGATCGGTTCATCTCCGGAGTAGCCGAACTCAGCGCATGGCCAGCACTGCTACATCTCCGGTGTAGCAGTGCTGGCAGTGCGCTCAGCTCGGCTCCTCTCCGGAGTAGTTGAGCTCAGCGCACGGACAGCACTGCTTCATCTCGGCATAGGAATGCATTGACCAGCGTTGATTGGCCGAATGCCATACAGAGTACAGCATTCAGCCAATCAACACTGGTTCTGCCAGAGGAGGCGGAGTCTAAGATCGGTCCACAGCAATCTCCATTCTGGTCCAATCTTAGACTCCGCCTCCTCACAGACGAGCCTCCAGCAGAACCAGCGTTGATTGGCTGAATGCTGTACTCTGTATGGCATTCGGCCAATCAATGCTGGTCAATGCATTCCTATGGGAAAAACTCAGCTCGCACATATCGCAAGCTGACAGGGATCCCGACATAATATAGTAACTTGGGCATGTTATATGCCCCCAGACATGCTTCCCCTGCTGTCCTAGTTGCTTTCCAGGGTGTTGGCATCATTTCCTGGGGTGTTATAGTGGACTTGGTGACCCTCCTGAGTCGTATAGTGGTTTCCCCCTAAACAAGTATTTATTTCCCATAGACTATAATGGGGTTCGATGTTCGATCAAACAGTTGAGTATTGTGTGACTACTCGAATCAAACTTTGAACATTTCACTGTTCGCTCATCTCTAGCTGCAACCTGACCCTTTTGCCGCAGCTGCCACACTGTCCTAACACGTATCATGCATTGACATTGACAGTATGGTAAAAAGTCCTTCACAGTGGCTCTTTTCTAAGACATTTCATAAGAGTGGATTTTTATTAATGTATTCTGTAGATTTATGTCTGGCAGTGTCTGCAAGGTCTGTTATTTCATCCCTGTATGGATTATTTCTACAGTATATTGTGGATGATTTTTCCATGTTGCATGCTTATGAAATGTTTCTTTTATGGCTTTTTTCACATCTTCATTTTTCAAACTGTATATAATAGGGTTGGCTAAAGGAGTAAATACAGTATATACCAGTGAAATGATCTTACTCATGGTCGATCCTATCTTGGTTTGTCCTTTTGTTGGAACAACATAAACACTAAACATGGTCCAGTAGAATATGGAGACCACAATGAGGTGGGAGCTACAGGTGGAGAAGGCTTTCTGTCTACCAGTGCTGGATGGGATCCTTAAGACTGCCCGGACTATAGAAGTATAAGACGCTACAATGATTACAGTTGGGATGAAGACAATTGGAAGGCTTAGTATATAAACCTCTAAGTCAACAATGTGGGTTTTAGAACAGGCAAGTTCTAGTAAGGGGACAAGGTCACAGAATATATGGTCAATGATGTTGGGACCACAGAAGTCCAGCTTTGCTGTTGTTATGGTATAAATCAAAACTATGGAAAATCCAACCAACCAGCACATGGCGGCGAACATCACACAATGTCTACTTGTCATGATGGTAGAGTAACGGAGGGGATTACAGATGGCCACATATCTGTCATAGGACATCACAGCCAGAAGAAGACATTCAGAAGCTTCTGAGGCACAAAAGAAATAAAACTGTGTGATACAGCCAATAAAAGTAATTGCCCCTCCATAAGTCATCAGAATGTGGAGCAGGTTGGGGACAATATCTGTGGTCAGTAAGATATCTGTGATGGAGAGCTGTGAGATGAAGAAGTACATTGGGGTGTGGAGCTTCTTGCTGGTGGACACCAGGGTGATGATCAGGAGGTTCCCACATATTGTTCCACAGTAAATTACAAGAAATAGACAAAACAGTAAAACTCTTTCATATTGGCTGCCCTGAAATCCTACGATAAGAAAGAATTCTGTGACCACCGTTTTGTTGTTCTCCTTCATTTAGAACCTGTAAGTAGTTAAAGTAATTGTTAGATGTAGTAGGACAGAAAATGTAGGGCATCAATTCATGGACAACCCAAAAAGATAAACAGTAACACATATTAGAACAGATTTACTAAGGTTATTGCTCCAGAATTCTGGGTTAACATCCTCCAAAAATCTAGCTAACATGCTGTGCAACACATATCTTATGTAACATAGTAACGTATCAACATAGCAATGAGGTCAGATGAAGATAAACGTCCATATGGTGAAGCCTATAAACCTGCATGGTCAATCTGTAGGATAGGAAAGAATCTATGAGACTGACACCCGACTTCTCTAACAAAGTAAGGCAACTAATAAGTCATATAAACCTAATGGGGAAACTACTAAGTAATTTGTGCCAAAAACATGCCTAACTTGTCTACAACGCCTCAAGCCACATTTATCAAGCCTTAGACACTTATCAGACACATTTGCACAAAAAAAGTCATGAGTTTTTAGAAAGTTTGTGAGACCGAAGGTGCGAGACTGTGCACCACAAAATGAACCAAAATTGGTGTTGGTGTAAGGTCAGACTACAGAGACTTACTAGACTCCAGGTTTGACAGCATTAGACACTTTGATAGATTTGGTGCAGTTTAAGTCTAGTCTAAGTTTGCAGATAGACACTCCCTAAATATTAATGCATTTTGGCCTATGCGATTTTTGGAGCATCTTGTTAAAAGTGTTTCACATTCCAATATCAAAGCTGCACTTTTTTATTCCTTTAAAATCCTACTTTTTTCTTTAAGAACGAACTTATAAGCATTGGCAAATCTGAATGAAAGGAAACATTTCCATAAAGTTTCTTAAATGTTTCAAGTTTTTGGTGCACGGCCTGATGTTTGACACATCTTCTGACATCATGAAATCCATACTATTATATACGTGACATATATCATAAAGAAGAGCCTGTTCCTTTTCACCTCAATAATCCAAATCCACAATCCTAAATTAAACTGCAGGAGAATGTAATGAATACAATGTTTATGCTATTCTTTATATAATATGAATGTATCGATGTGATAACCATCTGGCAGAATGAGTCGGATACATCTCAGTTCTTGGCATCTATATTTAGTTCAGGATTTGTTCTCCTGTGTCTTCTCTCAGGTCTCTGCTGTTATGGATGATGACCTCAGACAGCAGCATAGTCTTCCATGGCCACAAGAAGAATTACCTGTGATATTTATCTATAAGATGACGGCGCGGTGCCGGGTGGAATAAGCCCCAGGAGATATCACTGCCATTATCTAATTGGTCTCTAATGTTTCATTCAATAATGGAAAATAAAAAAATAAAATCTAAGTGTTATAATTAACTTTTGATATTCCGAGGTTCTCTGCTTACTATGTAAGAGTATATTGTACATAATATATATGTGACCGGCAATGTATGGAATCCGGCATCTATGGAATGCCTAAAACTAGGCGGCAATGTATGAAATGATTCGTTATTTCACACATTGCCTAGGCATTCTAAACAATGCTGATGGAGTAGACGGCAAAGTATGAAATGATAGGCGACCTTTGTTCTCTCTTTGCCTCTTCGGGCTCCTTGCAAGGCAGTAGCACTACCACTAGTAGCAGCAGCATCAGCATCATAATCTCCGATGATGAGAAGAAGCTCTGCGCTTTCTGCGCCATTTTTGAGTCATGACTAGCGTTGAGCTGATCTTGAGATTTCAGGATCGATTTTAAAATCCAATTTCCGATCCCGATTGCAATGGTAAAATTTGCTCGATCATCGATCGGAATCCTATCTTTTCCGATCCTGATAGCTCAACCCTAGTCAATGCTTCTCTATAGGAAAAAGTCACTTTTAGAGTTGGGCCGATCTTGAGATTTCAAAATCCGATTTCTGATCATTTTCCAGCCGATCCCAATTGTGAAATTTGCTCGATCGCCGATCGGGATCGATCTGATCTTTTCCGAACCCGATCGCTCAACTCTACCTATATACTGTGTTTTTCTCTTTTTAAGTATTATGGGAAGTTTGCTTGATTCCAGCAATGGTGTAGAGCCAGCCAGTAAGAGACAGGGACACAAAACTATAGCAAACAGGTTTATTTAAAAAAAAAAAAAAAAGTGAAATAAATAAACCTTCACGTCAGGCACAAAAATGTGTAATAATAAATAAATAAAATATAGCCTTAACTTCAGGCAAATCCTTCTCGTCTGAGCGCTAACTAAACAATAAATACTAACTGTACATGTGGCTTACTATCAGCCACTAGAGATGAGCGAACAGCATTCGATCAAATAGGTATTCCATCGAATATCAGACCGTTCGAGGTATTTGTTTGCAATCGAATACCACACAGCATACGCAATAAAAAATTGTATCCCCTCCCACCTTCCCTGGCGCTTTTTTTGCACCAATAACTGTGCAGGGGAGGTGGGACAGGAACTACGACAATGGAGGCAGTGAAAAAAATTGAAAAAAACCATTGGCTGCCGAAAACATGTGACCTCCCATTTATAAGAATAGTCAGTGCCATGAGAGAGAGAGAGAGAGAGAGAGAGAGAGAGAGAGAGAGAGAGAGAGAGAGATCTGCTGAGGGCTAGATAGGGATTAGCTTTTAGTAGGCAGGGAAAAACGGAAAAACAACAACAGCTCTTTTCATAGCTATACACTGCAGGGAGAGGAGTCAAGATTTCAATGGGGTGTCCCCCCAAATCAGGGATACGGAGCAAATCAGTCCAGCCAGATACCCTGAACCCAGCTTTGCAGGCAGTGTCCCTCAAACACCTAACAGGGATACAGAGCAAATCAGTCCAGCCACATAGGTTGAACCCAGATTTTCTGGCAGTGTGTATTCCCAAAACAGGGATACAGAGCAATTACGTTCGGCTATGAACGCTCAATCCAGATATCCAGGGTGTGTACCCTAAAAACCTAGGTGGGAGACACAGAAATTCAGTCAGGCTATGTACGCTGAATCCAGTTTTTCACAGTGTGTATCCCCAAAACCTAGGTGGGAGAGACAGAAATTCAGTCAGGCTATGTACGCTGAATCAAATTTTTAAAGGTCTAACCCACAAAGCTAAGTGGGAGACAGCTGTTAATTCAGTCAGGCCAAGTAGGCTCAAAACTGTTTTTAATGCTGTACCCCCAAAGATAAGTGGGATACACATCAATTAAGTCAGTCTATATACGCGACATCCAGCTTTCCACATGCTGTACCCCCCAAAGCTAAGTGGGAGACACAGCCGTTCAGTCAGGACATGTATGGTCAACCTGTTCTTAATGCTGTACTCCCCAAAGATAAGTGGGAGACACAGTAATTCAATCAGGCTATATCAGGTCAATCCAATTTTTAAGGGTCTACCCCCCAAAAGCTCAGTGTGATACACAGCAATTCAGTCACGCTATATAAGTTCAATCAAATTTTTGGACAATCCAGATCTGCTACCAGGTTCCGGCCATTATCACATACGCAAACATGCCTGGGCCCAGGTGCAGCGGGGAAAACCATATTGCCATATCATTCAGGATGTTATCCCTCACCTCGGAGGCACTGTGCTGTCTGTCCCCCAAGCTGATGAGCTTCAGCACGGCGTGCTGAACGCTCCCCACGCCAGTGGTACAGCGTTTCCAGCTCGTAGCTGAGATGAAGATTGCAGCACAGGAGTAGGCTTTCAGAGAGGCTTTCCCCAAAGTGTCAGAGACAGATGTGTAGGTGTCCAGGCTTGAGTAAACAGTGGAAGAGGCAGTGTCGGTAACGCTGGGCGACGATTGTCCTCTCCCACTGAGCCCAGGGCTTGCCTTCCAAATGACAGCGCATGCAAAAGGTGGTAAGGTTGCTCTTTTCAGAGCCCCTACTCAGTTTAGATTTGCAAAGTGTGCAAATTGCACTAAATTTGCCATGTAACTGGTGACACTAGGCACCTCAGTGGCAGTAGTTTGGCCAGGGGGTGCCGCTAGCCTCCTGTGTTACAATAAAATCATCTGCCACTTTGTCATCCTCCACTTCCTCCATCAATATACGCTGTGAAGCGAACAGGAGTGTGCACTGACTATCCTGCTGGAATGGTTCTGCTCCTATGCCCAACCCCTCAGCGTACAATGTGTTATCTCTGATGGTGATGAGGAATTCTTGCATCACACACAGGAGCGGGATTTTTAAAATCAGTAATGCGTCGTCACAGCTGACCCTCTTGGTGGACTCCTCAAAGACACGGAGAGATCTCGCATAAGTCTGGCAACATGGGCGAGTTTTGCATGAGTGGCTAGTACACGGAAAATCTTTGGCCTTGCTGCCTCTGGACATGCTTCTGCCTCTAGCCACCTTTTTTCCTGCTTAGCTCGCCTCCAAATCTACACTATTTCCCTGCTATACATCACCCCTGTCCATGCCTCTGCCTGTAGCCACCTTTTAGGCTGCTTAGCCTGCCTCCATATTTACATATCATTTGTGCAATTTTTTTGCTCTCCTGTACCAGAACAAAGGATGAGATTTTTAACTTATACCGAGGTCGGGGATTGCAAAAATCCATTATTGTTTGCTCTCCATGATGTGAACTATGCCTTTGTCTCTTGAAAAGCAACCTAACATGAAGTCAGCCATGTGTGCCAGTGTGTTACTTGGCATGACTTATAATGAGCTTATAACCAGCACAGTTGGGGGAATCAGGGTGGATTGAGCCTCTAACCGGAAGAGTTTGGGGGAATTAGTGTGAATTGAGCCTAGTAGGAGCAGAATTATGCAACACTGATGGTGGAGGAATGTGAGGAGGAGGAGGAAGAATTGTAGAGGGTGAGCACACACATCAAACTTCATGTCAGGGTGCTTGACACTGCTGGACATGAAAATGATGGGTCTATCCAGTGGCTGTTTATTTTGATCAGTGTCAGCCGGTTAGCACTGTCAGCTGACAGCCGGCTGTGCTTATCCATGATGATGGCACCGGCTGCGCTGAAGACATTTTCCAATAGCACGCTGGCGTCAAGGCAGGAAGGGACCTCCAATGCGTATAGCGCAAGTTCCATCCACAAATTCAACTTGGAGACCCACTAAATGTAGGGCGCAGAGGGATCGGAGAGGACAGGGGTGGGGTTGGCCAGGTGATCACACAACATGCGCCTATACTTGTCCCTCCTGGTGACACTAGGCCCCTCAGTGGCGGTAGTTTGGCCAGTAGGTGCCATTAACGTGTCCCAGACCTTGAACAGTGTGTCCCTGGTGGGTGTGGACTGGATGACAGTTGTTAGCCTGTTGGAAGAATTAGTCTGGCAACATGGGTGAGTTTTGCATGAGTGGCTAGTACACGGAAAATATTTGGCCTTGCTGCCTCTGGACATGCCTCTGCCTCTAGCAACCTTTTTTCCTGCTTAGCTTTCCTCCACATCTACACTGATTTCCCCACTATACATCACCCCTGTCCATTTAAGGTCGGTGACCTCGTCGTCCACCAACTCCTCATCCAATTGCTCTCTCCTCTTACTGCAATCAGCACATGATAACAGCATGCCCTGATGGCAACTGTGTCTCATCATCATCATCATCATCATCATCATCATCATCATCATCATCATCATCATCATCATCATCATCGAGGATAGAAAATGTTGGTTGCCTGTCCACAACCACAAAATCGCCAGATGATGGTGGATGCTCCAGTGTTTGGGCATCAGTACACACAAAGTCGTCTGGTAGCTCCTGGGATTCAGGAAGTGGTTCAACAGAGGGAGAGACAGTAAAAGGACCCGAAAAGAGATCCTGGGTGGGGGCAAGGGTGGGATGACTCTGTTGGGAAGATTGGGCATGTTGGGAGGAAGGAGGGGCAGACTCTTGGGTATGAATACAACTGCAGGTAGTGGCTGACCGGCTGCTGGAAAAGCAGCTGGAAGCATTATCTGCTAGCCATTGTAACACCTTTTCCTGGTGCTCGGGCCTGGTCTGCGTTGTACCCTGCACCCTGCTTAACGCAGCTGTCATATCAGGAATTGTGATGCGTGCATGCTAATGTTTCTTGTCCAGTGGAAAAGATGGGGTAGGATTTCAAATAAGTCTGCCACCCATGGAAACTCATGGTACAGAAACTGAGGGAGCTGACTTTGATGAACCCTTGGGTTTTGTAGATGGAACTCCATCAAATGTCTCTGCTGCTCACACATCCTGCTCAACATACGGTATCTAGGGTTTCAGCATGTGGTGACCTCGCACATTATTGTATATGTATTATTACATATACGCCAACCTGCACCTGGGCGCAGGTGCAGCAGGGTAAAAAACATTGTCATCTCATCCAGGATGGCATCCCTGACCTCGGAGGCACTGTGCTGTTTGTCCCCCAAGCTGATGAGCTTCAGCAAGGCCTGCTGACATCTCCCCACGCCAGTGTTACAGCGTTTCCAGCTAGTAGCTGGGGTCGATTTAACGGAGGAGGTGGAGGGAGGGGTTTCAGCACTCCTGTCAGGAATATTGGGCAGTGAGACAAGGCAGGCCGCCAGTTTGCGACCCGGTCCCAGCCTCAACTACATTCAGCCAGTGTGCCGTGATTGAGATGTAGCGTCCCTGGCCGCATGCACTTGTCCACGCGTCGGTGGTCAAGTGGAACTTTGTGTAAAGCGCAGAACTTAGGGCCCGCCTGATGTTACGGGACACGTGCTGGTGCAAGGCTCAACTCACCCTAAGGGCCAAAAACACTGCTGGTGAATTTTGTTCCATTCCAAAGGACTCTGTGTTTAGATTTGGCTCAGTTGCAGCTCCAGGACATGCCTTTGAAGGCAAGGTTTCCTTTAGTGGCTCCATCTCAGCAGGATGATGATGGTGAAGCTTGGTTAAGTCTGGTGTCGGAATGGAAAGTGGTTTCTGATCTACATCTAAAGTACTGGAGCAAGTTGTTTGGACTATTAACACCTGATCAGAACCCTGTAGAGGTAATGTAGAGTTCGATATTAGAGGACCGTTACCGCTAGTAGTGGTTGCAGCAATTCTCCACCTTTGCGGTCCTCTAAATAAAAGTTACCCCCAGGACTTGATGGCAAAATGTTATCAATTTCACAATCACAATCAACGTCAATGTCTGGGTCCTCAGTCCAATCCACTGCATCAATCCAACACAATAAGAGTGATGGTTCTGGAACCACTGTTTTAGGGGCTAACAATTTTAAAGGAGCTAACACTCTGCTGGTGCAAGGCTCAACTTAGTTAAAGGGCCTAAAACTCTGCAGGTAAAAGGCTGAAGTCACCTGAAGGGCCTCAATCTCTGCTGGAGCTCAGCCTATTGGCCTGTAACTTAATTTGGAAAAGCTCACGTTAAGGGCTAGAAAAGTGAATTTTGGAAGGTCTTACCACATCACACATAAACAATGACAGTTAAAGGTGGGGGCTTTTGGATTTCTCATTGCCTATTCCATCTGTGATTGTCATGGGTAACGTGATTTAAACGGGTGCTTGTTAATGTTTCTTTAGCTTTAAATTTGGGTTTCTGTCCATCCAATTGGGGAGGAAAGAAGGTTTCCAGGTATTTTTCCACTTTGATAGAGGTTTTTTTGAATGTGGAAAGTGTGTAGTTGTTAGGCTGTGATGTTGGGGTAATAGAGGGTCTTTGGTGTGTTAGATGCCCCCAGACATGCTTCCCCTGCTGTCCCAGTTGCATTGCAGAGGTGTTGTCATCATTTCCTGGGGTGTCATAGTGGACTTGGTGACTCTCCTGAGTCGAATGGTGGGATCCCCTGAAACGAAGCATTTTCTCCCATAGACTATAATGGGGTTCGATATTCGTTTGAATAGTCAAATATTGAGTGGCTATTCGGAACGAATAATAAATATTGAATATTTTACTGTTCGCTCATCTCTACCAGCCACAAGAGTCAACCAAAAAGAGCACAATACCATCTCTCAGTGTCAGGACAGACCCAGGCACTTCCTCTCGTTCCCAGGATCTGCCCTGACGTGCAGGCTCTGCAGCCTTTTATGGCCCAGTAATGATCCAGGGACCCACACCTGGGGCTGAGACCTATTCAAGACTCGCCCTGGACAACACAAAAATCTGCAGGAGCTATATGGGGACTCCAGCACTCTGCCTGTCACCTTCTCTTAGTATATGTGATTATACATTTTGGATTCAGTGTACTGTGGCAATGTCACACGACGGCCATCTATAGTAAGCTCATAGAAGACCCATGTGAAAAACACTTTGTGTGAAATGGCCCATCACAGTGCCAGTAAGAGATATGTCTATGGATAAATAGATTGTGGCCTGATCAAAAAAACTGCACTGTGATAGGGTTTATGATTTTAAAATTGCTGGATCTGTATTATTAATGTGGACATGATTTGTGCGGGTAGTGCGCAGCAAGCATACGGACCCCATTATAGTCTATGGGGTCCGTGCACTTTGACAATACAGAGTTTGCAATTGTGATTGTATTCCATGTGCTAGTGTGAACCCACCCTAAGACTTGTACAACACTGGACTGTACTGCTGGCTGCCAGAAAAATGTCCCAGACAGATACAGGGCATCTAAAAAAAAGAATCAATGCAAATACACCCTCAAAATCCTGACCAAAAGTCTCAGTGTGAACTTATAGTGTATTGTGGTTCTAAGAATGTCCTTGATCAACAATTGCCATGGTGGATCTTACAAGTTTTCCTACATATGTAGTAAATGGAGATGAACACATTGTTATGGAACCACATTTAACACAAATTTTCCAACAATTTTGGGCTCAGACCGAACCCTAAATTTTTGTGGTTCCTCACCCACAAATCACTATTTTAGAATGCAGTCTCTTCAGATCCAAGAGTATAACAAGAGAGGTTCCTTACTAGGGATGAGAGAACACTAAAGTGTCCGAGGTTCGAAATCTGATTCGAACAGCCGCACATTGTTCGACTGTTCGAACGGATTTCGAGCCCCATTATAGTCTATGGGGGGAAATGCTCATTTCAGGGGTAGGCAAAATTCGATAAAATAATACTTACCAAGTCCATGAGTGTGGGTCGGGAGACTAAACTAACATCTCTAGTAGCTACTTACCTCCAGAGATGGCTGGTCTGCAGTGCCTGGTGTTCTTCTTCGCTCGCTGCCGCTCCACGCTGCTCTTCTCGCCTCACTGCCCCGCCTCCTAGGTTAGTGTTTAAAGAGCTAGGAAGGCGGGGCTTGTGGCTTAGGAGAGTGTGGGCGGGTACAGAGTGGGGAGACGTAACGTCTCCCCTCCCAGTACCCCGCCCACACTCTCCTAACCCACCCACACTCTCCTAACCTGGGAGGCCGGGAAGCGAGGGAGAAGAGCAGCATGGAGCGGCAGCGAGGCGAAGAAGAGCAGCGGACCAGCCATCACTGCAGGTAAGTGGACACCAGGGGGGACTAAGTAGCCAGAGGATTAAAATAAAATCCTCTGGCTACTTAGTTTTTCACTACACAGCGTGGACTCTAACAGTTAAAGCGTTCAATTGTTAGATTCCATGCTGTATAGTGAATAGGATTGCTTTTAAAATCCGATCTCCAATTAATAAAAAAAATCCTATTGACTTGCATTGGGATCGGCATTGGGATCAAGATCGGGTATGAATGAAAAATGATCGGAAATCGGATTTTAAAATCGATCCTGAAAAGTCAAGATCGGCTCAACCCTATTTACCATATGACACGCTTATGAAGGATTTCTTGCACAGCCTTTTTAATGTCTTTATTCCTCAGACTGTATATAATGGGGTTGACCAATGGAGTAAACACAGTATATAGCAGGGAGAGGATCTTACTTATAGTGATTGTCTTCCTTTTTGCTGGTACAACATAAACACTGAATATAGTCCAGTAGAATATGGAGACCACAATGAGGTGGGAGCTACAGGTGGAGAAGGCTTTCTGTCTACCAGTACTGGATGGGATCCTTAAGACTGTCTGGACAATATAAGTATAAGACACTACAATGATGGTGGTTGGAATGAAGACAATTGGAAGACTCAATAGATAAACCTCTAAGTCAACAAGAAAGGTGTCAGAACAGGCAAGATCTAGTAGGGGGACAAGGTCACAGAATACATGGTCAATAATATTTGGTCCACAGTAGTCCAGATTAGCTGTTGTTATAGTGTAAATTAGCATAACAGAAAATCCAAACAACCAGCAGGAGAAGATCAATATGACACAATGTCTACTAGTCATGATGGTGGAGTAACGGAGGGGATTACAGATGGCCACATATCTGTCATAGGACATCACTGTGAGGAGAAGACATTCAAAGGCTTCTGAGGTGCAGAAGAAATAAAATTGAGTCATACAGCCAATAAAAGTAATGGCCGCCCCATTTTTCAGTAGGACGTGGAGCATGTTGGGGACAATATCTGTGGTCAACAAGATATCACTGATGGAGAGTTGTGAGATGAAAAAGTACATTGGGGTGTGGAGGATCTTGCTGGAGGACACCAGGGTGATGATCAGGAGGTTCCCACATAGTGTTAAGAAAAAAAACACAAGAAACAGACAGAAGAGTAAAATTCTTAAAGCATGGCTGACTTGGAATCCTATGAAGAAAAATTCTGTTACCATCGTCTTGTTTTCCTGTGAATAAATCATAAAATATCAACCTTAAAGTGGCCTCAATATAAAACCCATAGAAAACGGTATATCAGTGTAACAACTTAACTGTATATTGTTACTTTACTCCACATTAAGGGCTAGTTCACACGGGGAGCCGCGTCACTCTCCGGTCAAACCCACCTGCCTCAACCGTTGTGGTCGCGGCTTCCCCCTCCGGAGTCCGCTCAAATGAATGGGTCAACACCGGAGGCTTCCGCCTGAAGAAAGCACAGCTCGCTTCTTTTTTCCGCTATTGGCAACATGCCGATTGCGGAAAAAAGAACGCTAGAGGTCTCCATAGACCACCATTGTATGGAGGAGGATTTTGAGGTGAAATTCACTGTCAAAATTCGCCTCCTTGCCCCCGTGTGAACTAGCCCTAATACTGTATATAGAGATGGGTGAATCGATTTGTACTGAGCCAGGTTAGAATATTCCAAATTGTTATGGAGATACATTTCTGATGAACAAAATGACCGCCACAATATACTCTGGGGCCTTTTCAGGCGATGTAATGATTCTTGGCATGTCCATGTGGCCCAGTCAAAGACTTAGCTGTGAGCCTGGGATGATGGGATCACAGAAGAGAGCTGGACATCACCAGGAGAGCAGTAGATGTTGCAAGGAGGCTCAAAAGAAGTATGGGAAGGTGATTATGAATTTTATTACACCTCCCTTGGGCCTTCACCTATTAAATTCTGGAGTCAAAAGAGATTCCAGAGTATAATAATGTCACTCCACACTTTGAATTATCTTTAGATGCCTTAGAGAGTCCTAAGAGTATTCTACACTATGTTTTACCATCCATGATGTCCTTATTGTGGTCAGGTTATCTTCTCATACATGCAGTGTCCTCCTGATAACCAGCCATGATGTCCTTATTGTGGTCAGGTTATCTTCTCATACATGTAGTGTCCCCCTGATAACCAGCCATGATGTCCTTATTGTGGTCAGGTTATCTTCTCATACATGTAGTGCCCCCTCCTGATAACAAGCCATGATGTCCTTATTGTGGTCAGGTTATCTTCTCATACATGCAGTGTCCTCCTGATAACCAGCCATGATGTCCTTATTGTGGTCAGGTTATCTTCTCATACATGTAGTGTCCCCCTGATAACCAGCCATGATGTCCTTATTGTGGTCAGGTTATCTTCTCATACATGTAGTGTCCCCCTGATAACCAGCCATGATGTCCTTATTGTGGTCAGGTTATCTTCTCATACATGTAGTGTTCCCCTGATAACCAGCCATGATGTCCTTATTGTGGTCAGGTTATCTTCTCATACATGTAGTGTCCTCCTGATAACCAGCCATGATGTCCTTATTGTGGTCAGGTTATCTTCTCACACATGTAGTGTCCTCCTGATAACCTGTCCACAATAAGGATATCATGGCTGGGTTTTTTATAAACACTAGACCATAGAAAGTCTCCGCACTCATCACTAAAATAGAGAATATCTGCAAAGCGTTGCTAACTTGTTAATATTTATATTTGCAAAATCGGTTAACTATTAATTACGTTATTTAAACCCTGTATTGTGGTAACCAGCCTGTAACACAGAATAGTAACTTGATTCTTGGAAGAGCTTTTGTGTTTATTTTTCCCTATCAGTATGTCTTTGGAGTAAGGGAGAAAATCCACGCAAACATGGGGAGAACATACAAACTCCTTCTAGATATTGTCCTTGGAGGGATACCAACTCAGGACTCCAGAGCTGCAAGGCTGCGGTGCTAACCACTGAGCCACCCCATATCGTCTTCTAGGTAGCCTTCCTTGCTATAGGGAGTCATAAGTCAGCTACTAATGTATAAATTACATAGAGTGAAGCAAAAATGTAATAACATAATGTCAATGTCTCTTCCTTCTGGTTACAAGGACATTACTCACATCAGATATGGCTTTGTTTTTGAGATTCATATTTCGGGTGATTTTTCTGTTCAATGCTCTCAGTTCTCTGGAGGAATTGCTGATGATACAGACGACAGCACAGTCAGCGTCTACAGCCAAGTAAAGCCACAAGAAGCGATATCTGTGGGTATTTATGTACAATGTAAAGACGAGGCACCAGGTAGACTCACTCCGGGGAGATCTCTCTGTTACTGGCTGATGAGTCTCCCGTGTTTTAGTTAATTAAGGAAAATAAAATAATTCTGTAAGTTATAAATATCTTCTAAGAATCAAAAACATAGCTCAGTTCTGAGAAAAATAGTCTAGTACTGTGTTAGCTGTAAACAAAATCATGCAATATCTGATTCTTCATGCACTCGGATTAGTCACCCTGGTCATTTTGTACCCAAAGCATAACCCCCCCTCCCCCATACTTCACAGTAGGTCTGGTGGTCTTTGGATGCAACTCAGCATTCTTTCTCCTCCAAACACGATGAGTTGTGTTTCTGCCAAACAGTTCTACTTTGGTTTCATCTGACCATATGAAATTCTCCCAATAATCTTCTGGATCATCCAAATCCTCTCTAGCAAACTTCAGACAGGCCCGGACATGTACTGGCTTAAACAGGGGACACGTCTGACACTGCAAGATCTGAGTCCCTGGCGGCGTAGTGTGTTACTGATGGTAGGCTTTGTTACATTGTTACCAGCTCTCTGCAGGTCATTCACTAGATCCCCCATGTGGTTGTGGGATTTTTTTCTCACCATTATTGTGATAATTTTTTGCCCCACGGAGAGAGATCTTGCATGGAGCCCCAGATGGTGGGAGATATCATTGGTTGTCTATGTCTTCCATTTTCTAATTGCTCCCATAGTGGATTTCTTCACACCAAGCTGCTTGCCTATTGCAGGTTTAGACTTCCCATTCTGGTGCAGGGCTACCACTTTGTTTCTGGTGACCTTCAGCTCTTTGGTCTTCACCATAGTGAAGTTGGGAGTGTGACTGTTTGAGGTTGTGGACAGGGGTCTTTTATACACAGGAGCCATTACTACAGGCAGTGGAGGATGGGAGAGCCTCTTAAAGAAGAAGTTACAGGTCACAGAGAACCATAAATCTTGCTTGTTTGTAGGTGACCAAATACTTATTTTTCACAATAATTTTCAAATAAATTCTTTCCAAATCAGACAATGTCATTTTCTGGAGTTGTTTTCTCATTTTGTCTCTCATAGTTGAGTTCACCTTTTGGCGTCAATTATAGGCCGACCTCATCTTTGTAAGTGGGAGAACTTGCACAATTGGTGGCCGACTAAATCCTTTTTCCCCATTGTATATATGCGCAATGATTTACATATGTCTATGATATTGTAGCAACATCTGCAAGCTTCTCAGACAATAGATAGTAGTGGGTGGATCTCACAGTACTTTACAGAGTGCAGCGCAGTGTATGGTTTTATAGATAGGTTCCTAGGAGTCATAAGAGTATTCTACACTATGTTTTATAGATAGGTTCCTAGGAGTCATAAGAGCATTCTACACTATGTTTATAGATAGGTTCCTAGCAGTCCTAACAGTATTCTACACTATGTTTTATAGATAGGTTCCTAGGAGTCTTAAGAGTATTTTACACTATGTTTTATAGATAGGTTCTTAGCAGCCCTAAGAGTACTCTACACTATGTTTTATAGATAGATTCCTAGGAGCCCTAAGAGTATTCTACACTATGTTTTATAGATGGGTTCCTAGGAGTCTTAAGAGTATTTTACACTATGTTTTATAGATAAGTTCCTAGGAGCCCTAAGAGTATTCTACACTATGTTTTTTTAGATAAGTTCCTAGGAGCCCTAAGAGTATTCTACACTATGTTTTATAGATACGTTCCTAGGAGTCCTAAGAGTGTTCTACACTATGTTTTATAGATAGGTTCCTAGGAGCCCTAAGAGTATTCTACACTATGTTTTTTAGATAAGGCCCTAGGAGCCCTAAGAATATTCTACACTATGTTTTATAGATAAGTTCCTAGGAGCCCTAAGAATATTCTACATTATGTTTTTTAGATAAGGCCCTAGGAGCCCTAAGAGTATTCTACACTATGTTTTATAGATAAGTTCCTAGCAGCCCTAAGAGTATTCTACACTATGTTTTTTTAGATAAGTTCCTAGGAGCCCTAAGAGTATTCTACACTATATTTTATAGATAGGTTCCTAGGAGCCCTAAGAGTATTCTACACTATGTTTTATAGATAAGTTCCTAGGAGTCCTAAGAGTATTCTACACTATGTTTTAAAGATGGGTTCCTAGGAGTCTTAAGAGTATTTTACACTATGTTTTATAGATAAGTTCCTAGGAGCCCTAAGAATATTCTACACTATGTTTTTTTAGATAAGTTCCTAGGAGCCCTAAGAGTATTCTACACTATGTTTTATAGATAGGTTCCTAGGAGCCCTAAGAATATTCTACACTATGTTTTTTAGATAAGTTCCTAGGAGTCCTAAGAGTATTCTACACTATGTTTTATAGATAGGTTCCTAGGAGCCCTAAGAGTATTCTACACTATGTTTTATAGATAAGTTCCTAGGAGCCCTAAGAATATTCTACACTATGTTTTATAGATAGGTTCCTAGGAGTCCTAAAAGTATTCTACACTATGTTTTATAGATAAGTTCCTAGGAGTCCTAAGAGTGTTCTACACAATGTTTTATAGATAGGTTCCTAGGAGTCCTAAGAGTATTCTACACTATGTATTATAGATAGGTTCCTAGGAGCCCTAAGAGTATTCTACACTATGTTTTATAGATAAGTTCCTAGCAGCCCTAAGAGTATTCTACACTATGTTTTATAGATAAGTTCCTAGGAGCCCTAAGAATATTCTACACTATGTTTTTTTAGATAAGTTCCTAGGAGCCCTAAGAGTATTCTACACTATATTTTATAGATAGGTTCCTAGGAGCCCTAAGAGTATTCTACACTATGTATTATAGATAGGTTCCTAGGAGTCCTAAGAATATTCTACACTATGTATTATAGATAGGTTCCTAGGAGTCCTAAGAGTATTCTACACTATGTATTATAGATAGGTTCCTAGGAGCCCTAAGAGTATTCTACACTATGCTTTATAGATAGGTTCCTAGGAGTCCTAAGAGTATTCTACACTATGTATTATAGATAGGTTCCTAGGAGCCCTAAGAGTATTCTACACTATGTTTTATAGATAAGTTCCTAGGAGTTCTAAGAGTATTCTACACTATGTTTTATAGATACGTTCCTAGGAGTCCTAAGAGTGTTCTACACTATATTTTATAGATAGGTTCCTAGGAGCCCTAAGAGTATTCTACACTATGTTTTTTAGATAAGGCCCTAGGAGCCCTAAGAGTATTCTACACTATGTTTTATAGATAAGTTCCTAGGAGCCCTAAGAATATTCTACATTATGTTTTTTAGATAAGGCCCTAGGAGCCCTAAGAGTATTCTACACTATGTTTTATAGATAAGTTCCTAGCAGCCCTAAGAGTATTCTACACTATGTTTTTTTAGATAAGTTCCTAGGAGCCCTAAGAGTATTCTACACTATATTTTATAGATAGGTTCCTAGGAGCCCTAAGAGTATTCTACACTATGTTTTATAGATAAGTTCCTAGGAGTCCTAAGAGTATTCTACACTATGTTTTAAAGATAGGTTCCTAGGAGCCCTAAGAGTATTCTACACTATGTTTTATAGATAGGTTCCTAGGAGTTCTAAGAGTATTCTACACTATGTTTTATAGATAGGTTCCTAGGAGCCCTAAGAATATTCTACACTATGTTTTTTAGATAAGTTCCTAGGAGTCCTAAGAGTATTCTACACTATGTTTTATAGATAGGTTCCTAGGAGCCCTAAGAGTATTCTACACTATGTTTTATAGATAAGTTCCTAGGAGCCCTAAGAATATTCTACACTATGTTTTATAGATAGGTTCCTAGGAGTCCTAAGAGTATTCTACACTATGTTTTATAGATAAGTTCCTAGGAGTCCTAAGAGTATTCTACACTATGTATTATAGATAGGTTCCTAGGAGTTCTAAGAGTATTCTACACTATGTTTTATAGATAGGTTCCTAGGAGTCCTAAGAGTATTCTACACTATGTTTTATAGATAGGTTCCTAGGAGCCCTAAGAGTATTCTACACTATGTTTTATAGATAGGTTCCTAGGAGTTCTAAGAGTATTCTACACTATGTTTTATAGATAGGTTCCTAGGAGTCCTAAGAGTATTCTACACTATGTTTTATAGATAGGTTCCTAGGAGTCCTAAGAGTATTCTACACTATGTTTAATAGATAGGTTCCTAGGAGTTCTAAGAGTATTCTACACTATGTTTTATAGATAGGTTCCTAGGAGTCCTAAGAGTATTCTACACTATGTTTAATAGATAGGTTCCTAGGAGTCCTAAGAGTGTTCTACACTATGTATTATAGATAGGTTTCTAAGAGTCCTGAGAGTATTCTACACTATGTATTATATGTAGGTTCCTAGGAGTCCTAAGAGTATTCTACACTATTTTTTATAGATAGGTTTCTAGGAGTCCTAAGAGTGTTCTACACTATGTTTTATAGATAGTTTCCTAGGAGTCCTAAGAGTATTCTACACTATGTATTATAGATAGGTTCCTAGGAGCCCTAAGAGTATTCTACACTATGCTTTATAGATAGGTTCCTAGGAGTCCTAAGAGTATTCTACACTATGTATTATAGATAGGTTCCTAGGAGCCCTAAGAGTATTCTACACTATGTTTTATAGATAGGTTCCTAGGAGTCCTAAGAGTATTCTACACTATGTTTAATAGATAGGTTCCTAGGAGTCCTAAGAGTGTTCTACACTATGTATTATAGATAGGTTTCTAAGAGTCCTGAGAGTATTCTACACTATGTATTATATGTAGGTTCCTAGGAGTCCTAAGAGTATTCTACACTATGTATTATAGATAGGTTCCTAGGAGTCTTAAGAGTATTCTACACTATGTTTTATAGATAGGTTCCTAGGAGCCCTAAGAGTGTTCTACACTATATATTATATATAGGTTCCTAGGAGTCCTGAGAGTATTCTACACTATGTTTTATAGATAGGTTCCTAGGAGTCCTAAGAGTATTCTACACTATGTATTATAGATAGGTTCCTAGGAGTCCTAAGAGTACGTATGGTGAGGTTCCCGAGACATTAGGTCAGAGATATATGGAGCAGATAAGTTTTCCATTGCCATGTACAGTATGACAGTATTAACATGTTAATCTCTATTTGTGGGCAAAGAGAAGACAGCAATGGCAAACTATCCACTAAACTACAAAATTCAGGCTCTTGCCATAATGTGGATTAAAACAGCGCTTGAATATGTCTAAACAGTGTATGTACTGTCAGTGTACCCCAATCCCATCTCTGTATAAAACGAGTGATTCTAAAAATTAACTCTTGACAAGTCATGATTGTTATTTGAAAACCATTCCAGGTGACCACCTCATGAAGCTGATTGAGAAAATGCCAAGACTCTGCAAAAATATCTTCCAAGCAAAATAGAGTGACTCTTGAATGTAAGGTGTATCTGATGGTGGATGGTTTACCAGATGACACGCTTATGTAGAATTTCTTGTACGGCCTTTCTAATATCTTCATTTCTCAAACTGTATATTATAGGATTGACCAAAGGAGTAAACACAGTATATAGCAGGTAGAGGATCTTACTCATGGTAACTGTTTTTCTGTTTTCTGGGACAATATAAACACTGAATATAGTCCAGTAGAATATGCAGACCACAATGAGGTGGGAGCTACAGGTGGAGAAGGCTTTCTGTCTACCAGTACTGGATGGGATCCTTAAGACTGCCCGGACTATATAAGTATAAGATAATACAATGATGGTGGTCGGAATGAAGACAATTGGAAGACTCAGTGAATAACTTTGTACAAAAACGATGAAGGTGTCAGAACAGGCAAGTTCTAGTAGGGGGACAAGGTCACAGAAGAAATGGTCAATGACATTGGGTCCACAGTAGTCCAACTTAGCTGTTGTTACGGTGTACATGAACATAACAGAAAATCCAAACAACCAGCAGGAGGAGATCAATATCACACAATGTCTAATTGTCATGAGGGTGGAGTAACGGAGGGGATTACAGATGGCCACATATCTGTCATAGGACATCACTGTCAGGAGAAGACATTCAAAGGCTTCCGAGGTGCTGAAGAAATAAAACTGGGTGATACAACAATTAAAAGTAACGGTCCCTCCATTATTCAGTAGAACATATAGCATGGTGGGGACAATATCTGTGGTCAGCAAGAGGTCAGTGATGGACAACTGAGAGATGAAGAAGTACATTGGGGTGTGGAGGATCTTACTGGTGGACACCAGGGTGATGATCAGGAGGTTCCCACATATTATCAGGACATAAACCACCAGAAAGAGACAGAAGAGTAAAATTCTGAAACTTCGACTGACTTGAAATCCTAAGAGGAGAAACTCTGTCACCGTCTTGTTTTCCTATAAATACACAGTAAGGACACTTCTTATAAGACACCACTGTACATGACCTCTAGAAACACACAACAAAGTAACCTTATATGAGAACCTTATTCCACAGTGTTGCTGTATCTCTATCTGTATAGTGCTGTGAATACTGGGCAATATATTGTGTAAGCAGTAGGACATAAATTTAGGTAGAAATGATCTGATTTACATGTATGTTACATATATGTGAGGTCAACTCAAAGATCTAGAGAATCAGACAAAGGATCAGGTGGAGGAAATGTGGTTCAGGTATCTCTAGAAGAAAAGGTGCTTTATAGTTAGAGAAGTAATACTGTCAGATATCAGGTCAGCATTGTAATGGTCTACATTATCTAATATTAGATGAGGGTTATAACTTATCAATCTACACATTAAAGGCAGAACGGATCCAGGGATTTATTTGCTACAGTCGAATTAAGAGGAAGGAACTCCTTCTCTAACACGGTACATTGGCACCCACCCCATAGAAGCTTTTACCTGGAGGATTATAGATTGGACTTAATGGATCTGCATCTAATAACAATCTTATTAACTACAGTATTGAAGTATATAAAGGTCGAAGATATTATGGATATGTTGAGTAACCAGGAGGATATTATGTCTCTTATTATACAATCCACAGCGAAGAGCTGGTCAATGTAATAATGTCCTCTGCTAAGTGTACACAATATGCTCTATAGAGGTGTAAGAATATAATCACATATGGCGGCTGCTTAATTAATACAAACACACATTGTGCAGCAACAAATCGGCCACATATGAACATACTGTAATATTGACTACTGGTCTCTATTGTGTTATGTAGAGGGCACAGATGTATCTTTGCATGTGAGGAGACTGCCATTGTAATGAATGTTGCCAGTAAGATTCCGATTATGTGCCTATGTGCTTGCTTTACAGTCTCATATGCCCCACCAGTTTATAACAATGGTTAACTCTTAGTATCATACAGAGTCTCTGTGAATTAGAATATGTCCACAAATGGCAAATTGGTTGCACCCCATTGATGGTAATGTATCCACAAACTACAGAAATCTCTGCAAGAACATATATGTATATTGCTACTGTGTCGGGAGAGCCAGGCTATTATTGTTGCAATTATTATTGTTATTCAGAATTTTCCATGTTCCTGCATGAATTTGACCTAAAACTACATTAAATTTTCATACAAGTCCTAAAAGTATCTAAAAAAGACCAAATCAAAGAAATATTCATGGCACGATTAACGGAAATTTCTGAGGACCTCAGAAGAAGAGCTGTTGATGTTCAAGATCAATGGATTGTTAAAGTCTACAAAACCTTCTATAAAGAGTGTGGACTCCACCAATCCAACAGGTTGTATGCAAGTGAAGGAAACCCAAGACCATTATTACTCTCCCCAGGAGTGGGCAACAATGAAAGGTCATGATAAGAGGAAGGTGTATAATAGTCCGCAAGGTTTTCAAAGGTAGTAAGTAAAGACCTTTCTCACCTTACTAGTCATGAGTCCACCATTAGGAGGACGCTGAACAATAATGGTATATAGGGCAGGATTGCAAGAACAAAGCTGCTGCTCTCCAAAAACAACATTGCCACCATTGCTGAATATCACCTGGGCAAGCCAGAAGGATATTGGGACAATGTATCATCGATGGATGAGACCAAAACAGAGATTTTGACTATAAATGGGAAGAGTTTTGGTTGGAATTATGGTTCTTCTTGTTTAAAGAAGAATAAAGGGTCACAACACCTTTGTCACTAACAGATATGTTACATTGTATCTTTTTTTTTTTTGACCAATTTAATATTTGTGACCCATTTGTTTGGCTTAGTTACCTTCATGCAGTTTTAGGTCAAATGTATGCAGAACCATGGAACAAATACCGCTATGTTTTGGAGCTTTACCAAAAATGTTATAATTTTATAATGTATTACTAAATATTAATAGATACAATGTATAAGTAGGTTTGAGCGCTGATGTAAGTTCCGTGTCGGAATAGTAAACACATCATACTGTATTTCTTCCTCTTAGTTCAGCTAAGGCTGAACACGAATTGAAGCTTGCAAAAGAGGCAAAGAGTAAGGTAAAAGGATTTTGGGGATATGTTAAAAGCAAAAGAAAAGTGAAGGAGACCATTGGAGTCCTGAAGAATGACAAAGGAGAAACAGTTAACATGGTGGAACAGCAGGTGGAGCTACTAAATTCATATTTTGTATCCGTCTTCTCCCAAGAAACTAATGGAAATATCGACATTAATGGTGATGGAGATGAGGGGAAGGAGAACTCCAAGCTGACTATAAGCAAAGGTCTGATAAGAGAGCACTTAGCCAAGTTACAGGAAACCAAGTCCCCAGGACCAGATGATTTACACCCTAGAGTCCTGAAAGAGATAGCAGAGGAAATAACAGAACCCCTTGCTATAATCTTCGGTAAGTCATGGGAAACAGGAGTGGTCCCTTTAGATTGGAAAAGGGCAAATGTTGTCCCCATCTACAAAAAGGGGAAAAGGGACGATCCAGGAAATTACAGGCCGGTAAGTCTGACCTCGATAGCAGGAAAAATCTTTGAGCAAATTGTCAAGGAACATTTACTTCGGTACCTGGATGGGAAGGCATTAATTAACCAGAGCCAGCACGGCTTTATGACCAATAAATCTTGTCAGACTAACCTGATTTCCTTCTACAACAAAATCACTGAATGGTTGGACCAAGGGAATGCCGTGGACATAGTATATCTTGACTTCAGTAAGGCATTTGATAAAGTATCACATAACCTTCTTATTGAAAAAATGATTAAGTATGGCTTTGACAAAAAATCAGTTCGGTGGATTCACAACTGGCTTAATGATCGGGCACAACGAGTAATACTAAATGGCTACACATCCAACTGGAAGAAAGTCAAAAGCGGGGTGCCGCAGGGCTCTGTTCTGGGCCCAGTACTTATTAATATCTTTATAAATGATCTGGACAATGGAATTATTGGGGAACTCATAAAATTTGCAGATGATACGAAGATAGGAGGAATAGCCAACACTAGAGAGGAGAGAGAGTGTATTCAAAAGGACTTAGACACACTGGAACAATGGGCGGAGGCGAACACAATGGTATTTAACAGGGACAAATGCAAAGTTCTACATCTGGGTAACAGAAATGTAAAAAACATATATAGTATGGGAGGAATAGAACTAAGTGATAGCATAGGGGAAAAGGACTTGGGCATAATAGTAGATCACAAATTCAACATGAGCCAACAGTGCGGTGCTGCTGCAAAAAAGGCGAATAAAATTCTGGGATGTATTAAGACAAGCATTGAATCTAGATGAAGAGAGGTCATTATTCCGCTGTACTCTTCCCTGGTCAGACCACACCTGGAATACTGTGTACAGTTCTGGGTGCCTCAATTCAAGAAAGACATCGATATATTGGAGCAAGTCCAGAGAAGAGCAACCAAAATGGTAGAAGGTCTGCAAACCATGTCCTATGAGGAGCGGCTAAAAGAACTGGGATTGTTTAGTTTGCAGAAGAGAAGGCTGAGGGGAGATTTAATAGCAGTCTACAAATATCTGAAAGGTAGTCACAGTGCAGAGGGATCTCCCCTATTCTCATTAGCACAAGGAAGTACAAGAAGCAATGGGATGAAACTAAAGGGAAAGAGATACAGATTAGACATTAGGAAAAACTTTCTGACAGTGAGGGGAGTGAGAGAGTGGAATAGGCTGCCACGGGAGGTGGTGGGCGCTCCATCAATGGAAATCTTCAAGCGGAATCTGGATAAACATATAGCTGGGATGATTTAGGAAAACCTGCACTCGCAGGGGGTTGGACCCGATGGCCCTTGAGGTCCCTTCCAACTCTACCATAAGAAATAAGAAAGAAATCGTTGCCTATTCTTGGGAGTCGTCTTTAGGAAGTCTTTATCCTTACACGGACGTTACTCACATCAGGTATTTCCTTGTTCTTGACAGTCATTTTCAGATTTAGATTTCTTCTGGATTCTCAGCTCTCCGGGGATAGTGATGATAATGTTAGGTGGCAGCATAGTCAGTGTCTATGACCAAGTGAGTCCACGAGATGGGAAACCTGCGGATATTTATGTATAACATGTCGGTGAGACACCAGGTGGAATCGGTCCTCGGAGATCTATTTGTTACCGAATAATAAGTCTCCAGTGTTCGGGTCAATGGGGGAAAATAAAAATAATTCTCAAGGCAATAAGAGTCCCAGAGTCGTCGGTTTTATTTGTATGAATATTTTATAATACAATGTTATACAGGACGGTATTTTATTGTTCCACCAAATAACAAAGCAGGTTTACTTTCAAGACATTTATTGGGGTGAAGGCAAAAATTTTCACCATAACACCCAGAATAACTTTACCACCCCTCCCCCATTTTTGTTGGCCATTCTTTACATTTTTCTGTTTTCATGGACACAGACCCCATATAAATCAATGGCTCTGTTTTCAATGGACATAAAAACTAATTGATATCCTCGTTAAATCAGTTAAAAATGGGTTGTAGATTGGACACCATCATGTGGGTGTAGGGATGGGAGGAGGAAACAAACATGCCAATATTAGCAAGAGCCTTTACAGCCCAATTGGGTGATTCATGAAGACTGGAGTATTGAACACTTGTCTTTACATTTGTGATACCGTCATATATTATATATAGGCATATTCTCCAATAGGGCCGTGTGTCTGGAATGAAATCTATGCTGACTTATAGCTGGTATAGATTTCAGGCATTATTCATCCCCATAAGCTGCACCCTCCTAAGGCCCCCTACAGTCAAGGCATTATAAATCATCCCCAATATGTATAGGTTACTTGGATCTATAATCTAGGGTGTATGCCATAAAATTAACACACTGTCCTAATTGTCCATAGGTGAAAATATAAGTCATTGTGCAATTAACAGCAAAGATAACACAAAAACATGAAGGAATTCACAATCACAGGGTAATACTAGATTAAATCAGGACAATGGGAAGAACGAAGCCTTGGCTCCCAAATAAAAGATATCACATCTGATGACTCCATTTCTCAGCTCATTTTGATGAATTATGTAAATTCCAAAAAGTAGCAGTAGTGTAGTTTGTATTGGAACATGAAGATACTTGTTGACCCAGACAAACCATTATGGTAATTGTGCGGATCCTACCCAACCTTGAGAGCTATAACCTGTATCAGGTGAGATCTTCTCTGATACATGGGATGGTAACCGGCCTTGCATTAGGTATTCAGTGAATGAGGATCCATTAGAGATTAAAGCCAAAGTTAAAGGGATTGTCCCATGAAAAGCATCCTATCTATACTGCTAGTTTATGTGGATTTAAGACTTTTCCTAAATACATTGCTTTTATCAAAACTGCTTTGTTTGGCCGCTATCTTAATTTATTCACTTCATGGTTGACACTGCGTTTCTATGGCCACTGAGCTTATCTGCTCAGTTTCCAAGTGATGTAGCTGCCAGCTCTCAGGGGGGAGGGAGGGGCTGAGAAGCAACAGAGCTCCTCAGATAGGGGAGGGGGGAGGTGAGACCTCCGGGACTACTCGATCGAATATCAAATACCATTACAGTCTATGGGAAAAAAAATGCTTGTTTCAGGGGAAACTACTATTCGACTAAGGAGAGTCACCAAGTCCACGAATAGCAGGAGGAGAGTGTTTAGGAGGAGTGAAGTGCAGTTAAAGCCCACGGACCCCAGCCCTTACTCGTCCTGCAGAACCAGCATTGTTTGGCCAAATGCTATACACTATACAGCATTCAGCAAATCAACGCTGGTTCTGCAGCAGGCTTGTCCTTGCTAGTCAGGAGAGCTGGCAGCTTTCGGTTATGCGGGAGCTTACTTTTTCTCATAGGAAAGCATTGATCAGTGTTGATAGGTCAGTGTACAGCATTTGGCCAATCAACACTGGTTCTGTCGGAGGCTCGTCTGTGAGGAGGCAAAGTCTAAGATCAGACCACAATGGAGACTGCTGTGGTCCGATCTTAGACTCTGCCTCCTCACAGACGAGCCTCCGGCAGGATTAGCGTTGATTGGTCAAATGCTGTACACTGGCCAATCAACGCTGGTCAATGCTGAAATTTCCCCACTGTGGGACTATTAAAGGATTATCTTATCTTATTTTGGCGTGGCCACATGACCCCTGGTGGCCCAATCACTGGCCTCAGTCCTGGGGCGACACATCAGGAAGAGTGCTGGACGTCACAAGGAAAATTCCAGATGCTGAGATGAGGACAAAATACAATGGAAGGTAAGTATAAATGTGTTTTTTTTTTACACCTCGTCTGGGCCTCCACCTCTTATATTATGGCCTCTGAAGAAACCAAAAATAATAATATATAACAATGACACTTTTCACTTTGACTTATCTTTGGCTGTGTTTTTCTTAGCAAGAAATTGGATAGGTTGCTAGAAGTCCTAAGAGTGGTCTAGACTAAGACTGTGGCAGAAACAGGTTTCCTCTGCGGACTGTCTGCCTCTATTATACCTGTGCAGAAACATCTAGTGTTATAGGTATAATTGACAAGTTGTGATTTAAAAAAACACACAAACATTTCCACTGTAGATTTCCTTTCTGCAACGTGAGGATGAGATTACCCAGGATCCCATCAACTTTGCAGACGCATTTTCAGCAGCCTAGTGAATGCCAGCCACACAAAGGTTCTCATACACAGCAACATTGTTATCTTGTTATTTCTATTCTTTGCCATTGAATAAGTATCACTGTAGGCTTAAAGGGGTTGTCCAGGTAGTTTGCTTTATGGCCTATCCTCAGTATCTCAGTAATGTGTATCTGATGGTGGATGGTTTACCAGATGACACGCTTATGTAGGATTTCTTGTACGGCCTTTCTAATATCTTCATTTCTCAAACTGTATATTATAGGATTGACCAAAGGAGTAAACACAGTATAAAGAAGGGATAAGATCTTACTCATGGTAACTGTTTTTGTTTTTTCTGGAACAACATAAACACTGAATATGGTCCAGTGGAATAAGGAGACCACAATGAGGTGGGAGCTACAGGTGGAGAAGACTTTCTGTCTACCAGTACTGGATGGGATCCTTAAGACTGCCCGAACTATAGAAGTATAAGACAATACAATGATGCTGGTTGGGGTGAAGACAACTGGAATGCTCAGCAAATAACTTTGTAGATAAATAATGAAAGTGTCAGAACAGGCAAGATCTAGTAAGGGAACAAGATCACAAAACACATGGTCAATGATATTGGGTCCACAGTAGTCCAGATTAGCTGTTGTTATGGTGTAAACCAACATAATAGAAAGTCCAAACAACCAGCAGAAGGAGGTCAATATCACACAATGTCTAGTAGTCATGAGGGTGGAGTAATGGAGGGGATTACAGATGGCCACATATCTGTCATAAGACATCACTGTCAGGAGAAGACACTCAAAGGCTTCTGAGGCACAGAAGAAATAAAACTGAGTGATATAACCAATAAAAGTAACGGTCCCCCCATTATTCAGTAGAACATATAGCATGGTGGGAAAAAACATCTGTGGTCAGCAAGATGTCTGTACTGGAGAGTTGTGAGATGAAGAAGTACATTGGGGTGTGGAGGATCTTACTGGTGGACACCAGGGTGATGATCAGGAGGTTCCCTCATATTATTAGGAAAAAAATCACAAGGAACAGACAGAAGAGAAAAATTCTTAAATCATGACTGACTTGAAATCCTAAGAGGAAAAACTCTGTGACCGGCGTCTTGTTGCCCTGTATATAGACCAATAGAGTAATGACACGTCTCATGTGATAAAACTGTTACAGTGGCCTCATTATACTGTGTGGACCTTAGAAAACTATTTGGCATTGTAACTCCATATCATTATTTTATTCTGCAGTTATACTGTATTTTTTGCTAACAAAATGTAAAAAAAAATCAAACAAAGGAACATTTTTTACGGGTTGAGGAAAGATGGTTTATGTATATAAAGATGTAGCAAAGCTTCAAATCCCACTTAAAGAGGTTGTTTAGGATTTGAAATAACCTTGGGGTGGCCAAGGTGGGTATAAAACAAAAAAAAATATTCACCTATACCCCGAGCTTCATTGATCACTCCCCATCCCAATTCCATCACGTGCAAGGGTGCACCGCTAGGGTTGAGCGATCGGGATCAGAAAAGATCGGATTCCGATCGGCGATCGAGCAAATTTTGCGATCGGGATGGGCTGGAAAATGATCGAAAATCAGATTTTAAAAACGATCCTGAAATCTCAAGATCAGCTCAACCCTATTCACAGCAACAAAATCCATACTGCTCATATAACTTCTGGAGAGGAACCATTGACATCACTCACATATGTCACCAGTCTCTTACCAGTGACCGTTGATGCCACTGATGGGTCTTAGGGTTTGTCTCAGAGGTTCTCATGCTGGGATCTCTGGCACATGATGGAAAGACAACCAGGAGTAGAGAAGAGAGCACTGGGGATAGGTGTGTAGTTTTTGTTTTTGTGTTACCCCCAACTTAGCTAGTCCCTGGCTATGGACAGAGGGAAAGGAGGAAGAGGAGGAAGAGGAGAGCTCATCAACGAAGAGATCCAGCTGCACTATAGAGAGTGGATTAAGAAATCATCTGACACACATGATAAGTTAGAATTCTCTGATAATAGATATTATGTATGAATAGGTCCAAGGGACCAAATAAAATTTAAGCTTCAAACTATTCAGAATAGCAACAAATCATACTGCATTTCTTCAGAGTCTTCTTTAAGAAGTCTATCATTACACAGACATTGCTCACATCAGATATGTCTTTGCTCCTGACATTCATGTTTCTTTCTATATTTCTTTTTGATTCTCAGTTCTTGGTGGTGGAGTTGGTGGGGGTTGATGATATTATAGCCGGCAGCACAGTCAGCGTCCATGGCCAAGTAAGGCCACAAGAAGCAATATCTGGGCATGTTTATGTATAACATATACGTAAGACACCAGGTGAAATCGGTCCTCGGAGATCTATTTGTTATCATATAATAAGTCTCCAGTGTTCGGGTCAATGGGGGAAAATAACAATAATTCTGTAGGCCATAAGAGTCCCAGAGTGGTTGGTTTTATTTATATGAATATTTTAAAATACAATGTTATACAGGACAGTATTTTATTGTTCCACCAAATAACAGCACAGGTTCAAGACTATAGATGAGCGAGTAGTATTCCATCGACTAGGTTTTCGATAGAATACTACGGTATTCGAAATATCCGTACTCGATCGAATACTACTCGCTATTTGCAGTAAATATTCAATTCAGAGCCAGCGTTGATTGGCCGAATGCTATACAGTGTATTGAGTAGGGATTTCAAGATCGGATCATCCCTAGCCAGAACTTGAGATTTCAGGATCGATTTTAAAATCCGATTTCCGATCATTTTCCACTTGATCCTGATCACGAAATTTGCTCGATCGCCGATCAGGATCCAATCTTTTCCGATCCCGATCGCTCAACCCTAGTCAATACTTCTCTATGGGAAAAGTAACTTTTTGGGTTGAGCCATTCTTGAGATAAACTCCAACCTCGATCCAGCTGGAAAAGATTGGGATCCGAATTCCGAATTCCTGTCACCTGTATTCTATGGGTCAGTACAATTCCAGATATGCCAAATTTATATGGTTTTAATTTCATTTTAACCCCTTTACAAAAATCCATAAAATTGCAAAAACAAATTTTCATTTACGTATAAGGTTTGTGTATTCTAACACCTGTAGCTTTTTTTATATTTCCGTGTGCGGGGATGCATAGGGCGTCCACTTAACACTGACAATAATGTTACACTGAATCAATTTTATCAACCATTTAGGAAAATCAGAAAAAATATAATTTGCATAATATTTTGGAACACCGTGTAATTTGGTATTGCATGAAATAATTAGCATGAATTATTTCTATGTGCGAACTGATGGGATTACAGTTAGTCCTGCAGGAAGTAGCCTATTGGGAAACAGGGCAAACACACTGGCTAGTGGCTACCTTATACTGACGGATATTAACATCAACTTCAGGAAAGCAAAAGGAATATATTCCCATTGGTTGTTCTATGGCTTTGGTTTTAACTAGATGAGCGAGTCGTATTCGATCGAGTAAGTATTTGATAGAATACTACAGTTTTCGAAATACTCACACTCATTCGAATACTATCGCTATTCGCAGTAAAGATTCGATTCAAAACCAGCGTTGATTGGCCGAATGTCATACACTGTATACGCTGTTACGAGGGAGCTGACTTTTTGGTCATAGGAACGCATTGACCAGCGTTGATTGGTCAGTGTACAGCATTCGGCCAATCAACGCTGGTTATGCCAGAGGCTCGTCTGTGAGGAGGCGGAGTCTAAGATCGGACCACAGCAGTCTTCATTGTGGTCCGATCTTAGACTCCACCTCCTCACAGATGAGCCTCCGGCAGAACCAGTGCTATACAATGTACAGCATTTGGCCAATCAACGCTGGTCAATGCATTCCTATGAGAAAAAGTCAGCTCCCGCATTATCGCAAGCTGCCAGCTCTAGCAAGACTAGACTAGCAAGGACGAGCCTGCTGCAGAACCAGCGTTGATTTGCTGAATGCTATACAGTGCATAGCATTCGGCCAATCAGTGCTGGTTCTGCAGGACGAGTAAGGGCCGGTTCAAATTAGTGCTTTCCTCCTGTCCGGAAGGAGTCAGCAGGAGGTTTAATAAGTTTGATTTCTTGCCTTATAAATGGGGTTGGGACCATCAGTTGTTTTGTGCAGAAGTCAGGTGGATACACAGCTAATAGTCCTACTGAATAGACTCTTAGAATTTGTATTATGGCAAGAAAAAAGCAGCTAAGTAAAGAAAAACAAGTAGCCATCATTACTTTAAGAAATGAAGGTCAGTCAGTCCGAAAAATTGGGAAAACTTTGAAAGTGTCCCCAAGTGCAGTTGCAAAAACTATCAAGCACTACAAAGAAACTGGCTGACATGAGGACCGCCCCAGGAAAGGAAGACCAAGAGTCACCTCTGCTGCAGAATATAAGGACCGCCTCAGGAAAGGAAGACCAAGAGTCACCTCTGCTGCAGAGGATAAGTTCATCCGAGTCACCAGCCTCAGAAATCGCAGGAGAACAGCAGCTACGATTAGAGACCAGGTCAATGCCACACAGAGTTCTAGCAGCAGACACATCTCTACAACAACTGGTAAGAGGAGACTTTGTGCAGCCGCCGGCCTTCATGGTAAAATAGCTGCTAGAAAACCACTGATAAGGACAGGCAACAAGCAGAAGAGACCACAAGGAATGGACATTAGACCAGTGGAGATCTGTGATTTAGTCTGATTAGTCCAAATTTGAGATCTTTGGTTCTAACCACCATGTCATTGTGCGACGCAGAAAAGATGAACGGATGGACTCTACATGCCTGGTTCCCACTGTGAAGCATGGAGGAGGGGGTGTGATGGTGTGGGGGGGCCAAGCTGGTGACACTGTTGGGGATTTATTCATACTGAGCCAGCATGGCTACCACAACATCTTGCAGCAGCATGCTATGCCATCCGGTTTGCGTTTAGTTGGACCATTATTTATTTTTGAACAAGACAGTGACCCCAAACACCTCCAGGCTGTGTAAGGACTATCTGACCAAGAAGGAGAGTGATGGGGGGCTACGCCAGATGACCTGGCCTCCACAGTCACCAGACCTGAACCCAATCGAGATGGTTTGGGCTGGACCGTAGAGTGAAGGCAAAATGGCCAACAAGTGCTAAGCAGCTCTGGGAACTCCTTCAAGACTGTTGGAAGACTATTTCTGGTGACTACCTCTTGAAGCTCATCAAGACAATGCCAAAAGTGTGCAAAGCAGGAATCAAAGCAAAAGGTGGCTAATTTGAAGAACCGAGAATATAAGAAGATTGTCAGTTGTGTCACACAGGTTTGGTAAGTCTATAATTCCACATGTGTTACTTCTGAGTTTTGATGCCTTCAGTGTGAATCTACAATTGTCATAGTCCTGAAAATACAGAAAACTCTTTGAATGAGAAGGTGTGTCCAAACTTTTGGTCTGTACTGTATGTAATTGGCCAGTACAAAAAATGTAAAATGCTTATCCATGCAAAATGCTGTCAAGACAGGACACTGGAGACAAAAAGGTTAAATATCAAGGAAAGACAAAGTGTCTTTACCATAAGACTATGAATTTGTGGACTAGCTGGTCACAGGAGGAACAGGTGATGAGTTCTAAAATGCTTAGATGGTTATTAGAAGAAAACCCACCATTGCTCATGTAAATGTGTAGAGATGTTCTTCAAAACTGATTCCAGTCGAACCCTTCATCCTCACCCTCTTCCTTCCCCTGGTCTAACCTAATGGACATATGTTTCTTGCAACCATACAATGTAACTACTGTCCTATGTCCTATGTCAACATAAAACATTGTGTTCCAAAGCATTAAGGTCCAGCATTACTTTACCTATAGTCTATTGTACTATTGTTACAATTCCACATTTATGGATTATCTCCTGGAGAGATTTTTTGATCTCCTTATTCCTCAGACTGTATATAATGGGATTGATCAGTGGGGTAAACACAGTATATAGCAGGGAGAGGAGTTTACTAAGATTCATGGTTTGTCCCTCCTTCGGAAAAAGATATACACTTATCAGAGTAATGTAGAATATGGAGACCACAATGAGGTGGGAGCTACAGGTGGAGAAGGCTTTCTGTCTGCTGATATTGGATGGAATCCTAAAAATGATGACCATAATATTAATATAAGAGATGACAATTATTGTGATGGGGAGGAACAGCGCTAGGAAACATATTATAAAGACCTCTAACTGAATAACATAAGTGCTAGAGCAGGCAACTTCTACTAAAGGAACAAGATCACAGTAAAAATGGTCAATGATATTTGGTCCACAAAATGTCACCATCGATAACGGAAAGATACATATCAATGCAATGGAAAAACCCAACACCCAACACGTGACAGCCAATATCACACAATGGTCACTTGTCATGATAGGGGTGTAGCGGAGGGGATTACAGATGGCCACATATCTGTCATAGGACATCACTGTCAGGAGAAGACATTCAAATACTTCCGAGGTACCAAAAAAGAAAAACTGAGTCATACAGTTAATAAAAGTAATGGCCGCCCCATTATTCAGTAGGACGTGGAGCAGGTTGGGGACAATATCTGTGACCAACAAGATGTCACTGATGGAGAGTTGTGAGATGAAGAAGTACATTGGGGTGTGGAGGGTCTTACTGGTGGACACCAGGGTGATGATCAGGAGGTTCCCATATATTGTCCCACAGTAAACCACCAGGAGAAGACAGAAGAGGAGAATATTGGAATGTCGGCTGCTTTGAAATCCTAAGAGGAAGAACTTTCTATCCTCAGTCAGATTCTTCTCCTGCATAAATAGCACAAACAAGTGTTAAGTACATAGTGAAGGGCAATTGTTTCCTTTGCACAGTTTGGAATATCAACATATTTACTGCAGGTTATTGATTGGTGCAATAATGTGCTGTAAGAATATCTCTGTTATGTAAGTAAAGTATAAATTGTCATTCTCATCACAAGGAATGGTTGTATAGTACTCGCTAGAATTGATCTAATCTTGAGATTTCAGAATCGATTTTAAAATTCAATTTCCGATCATTTTCTAGCCGATCCCGATTGTGAAATTTGCTCGATCGCCGATTGGGATCCGATCTTTCCCGATCGCTCAACCCTATTCATGATATATACAGTACCTGAATAGGGTTGAGCCGATCTTAAGATAACCTCTGACCTCTATTCCGCCGGAAAAGATTGGGATCGGAATTCCGATAGCCATCGTGAGATTTACTTGATCGCCAATCGGAATCCGATCTTTTCCAATCCCAATTGCTCAACCCTAGTGCTAGCACAAAATCACTTTCCTCTAATCTATCAAACTAGAGAATGAAAGGACTTTGTACTGCTAATACAGCGAACAGCAAAAGCTTTCACATAGTCATAAACATTGGGTTTCATCACTCATGTAACCCCTACTAGTCCATAGAAGCTATAGTAACAACAGCAACGCCTGTATTTAAGGGTCATATGTCACCCCACTGACACCTCTGTAACACAATATGGGTGATGATTGTTGCCTTATGAAAGTCTCCTAAGGCCTGCCATGGTGTTTTAGACTCAGTCTATAATTTGCTAGACTTTAGTAAGACTTGCAAGGATATTTAGAATCACTAAAAACATTAACAATTCATTAAAGGGGTTGTTCTATTAACGACTCTCCTTCCCTATCCACAAGAAGTGGAATAGTTGTCTGATTATTATTATTATTATTATTATTATTATTATTATCCACTCCTCACACAACCGTCTCCAAGATTTCCCCCGCGCTTCCCCCATACTCTGGAACTCCTTACCACGACACATAAGACTGACCCCCACAATCACAGGATTCAAGAAGGCCCTGAAGACTCCCCTATTCAGGAAGGGCTACAACCTCCAATAACACTATCACCGCACCGCCATCTGTACAGTCTACCCCTCTCCTTCTGTCTCTACCCCCTCCCCTCATAGACTGTAAGCCCTCGCGGGCAGGGCCCTCTACCCCACTGTGCCAGCCGATCACTGTTAGTATGATATGTACCTGTATATTTTGTGAATTGTATGTAACCCCCAAATGTAAAGCACCATGGAATTAATGGTGCTATATAAATAAACAATAATAATAATAATAATAATAATAATAATAATAATAATAATAATAATAATAATAATATTATTATTATTATTATTATTATTATTATTATTATTATTATTATTATTATTATTATTATTTAAAACTGGTTTAAAAATTCACAACAAAACACATACCAAAACTAATGGCATTGCTATTTTGGAAAAGTAAAAGTTTCTTAGGCTTTAAGTACACGTAAACTTTTTCCACTTCTGTTCTATGTATCCAAATACAGCTCTCAAAATGTAGTGGGGAAAGTGAAATGTTGCCTCCTGAAGACCTAAGAAGAAAGGTTCTTAGAGAGAACCTCCTACTTCTTCCATCAACTCCAGTTCTTTATATTTTCCCACTGTTTCTTGAGTAGTCAGAATTAACTCTCAAGCTCCTACTGCACCCAAGCTATAAGTGTAGTGTAGTGTGTTAGATATTCTATACACTACAATATAGTACAGGAATATACTACAATACACTACTAGAGATGAGCGAACAGTGAAATATTCAAGATTCGATATTCGTTTCCAGTAGAGCCTCAATATTCGACTACTCGATCGAATATCAAATCCCATTACAGTCTATGGGGAAAAATGCTCATTTCAGGGGAAACCACTATTCGACTAAAGGAGAGTCACCAAGTCCACGAGTAGCAGGAGGAGAGTGTTTAGGAGGAGCGCTGTGCAGTTATTATAGTCTATGGGGACCATGCACTTTAACTGCACAGCGCTTGCAGTTGCGCTGATAAAAAGTAAGTTCCCTTGTCACATCAAGCTGCCAGCTCTCCTGACTAGTAAGGACGAGTCTGCGGCAAATCAACACTGGTTCTGCAGCAGGCTCGTCCTTGCTAGTCAGGAGATCTGGCAGCTTGCTGTTACGAGGGAGCTTACTTTTTCTCATAGGAATGAATTGACCAGCGTTGATTGGCCAGTGTACAGCATTCGGCCAATCAACGCTGGTTCTGCCGGAGGCTCGTCTGTGAGGAGGCAGAGTCTAAGATCAGACCACAATGGAGACTGCTGTGGTCCGATCTTAGACTCCGCCTCCTCACAGACAAGCCTCCTGCAGAACCAGCGTTGATTGGCCGAATGCTGTACACTGGCCAATCAACGCTGGTCAACTCATTCCTATGAGAAAAAATAAGCTCCCTCGTAACCGCAAGCTGCTAGCTTTCCTGACTAGCAAGGACGAGCCTGCTGCAGAACCAGTGTTGATTTGCTGAATGCTATACACTGCATACTACCTACACTGTATAACATTTGGCCAATCAATGCTGGCTCTGAATCAAATATTTACTGCAAATAGCTAGTAGTATTCAATCGAGTACGAACATTTTGAATGCTGTAGTATTCGATTGAATACCTACTCGCTCATCTCTATACACTACAATATATTACAGCAATATGCTACAATACACTACAATATACCTAAATAAAATCTGTAGGCAAAAAAACAAAACAAAAAAACAGATTTACTAATGTGCCTGTGTCTAGAATTTGGCATTGTCATGCTATCATTTAAGTTACTATTGGTAAATGTGATCTGTTGTCTTTTGTGTCACATAACTGTTACTGAAATGACTGAGGATACTCACAGCGAGGATTGTTCTGTTGTCCTGCCAAATTCCTTCTCTATCAATGAGACTCATGGTAGTCTTCTGTTTTCTTCATTTTCTGTGAGGTGACTGGGGACAATGTAACCTCCTGTATATATACAGTATAGACACAATGTAATCTCCTGCATATATACAGTATAGACACAATGTAATCTCCTGCATATGTACACCATGGACACAAAGTATCCTCTTGTATATATACAGAATAGATACACTGTACCTTCCTGTATATATACAGTATACACACAGTGGAGGACATAGACTGTGGTAAGCAGACTTATGAAGAGTTAAGCCATTACCTCACATGTCTCCTGTGGTCTACATCCTCGAGGAGGAAATCTTCTAATAACTAGTTATTCTAAAGAGTTTAAAAAAGTTTCCAAAGTAAAAAGTAAAAGCTGTTCTCCAGACAATTCCTCTGCATGTCTCTAAGAAACTTCTTCCACAAGTTGAACTTCATTTAGGTTCATTATATTGTTGCCCCAGTCATGAAGTTTGGGAAATGCTTTGTACCTTGTACCCTGTATATATTCCATCCATTACTTTTTGTGTATGCCCAACCATCCATGGAAAAGTGAAATAATGTGGAGGTGGCAGTAGCGTTAGGAGGCCACAGAGTGGCAAAGTGATACAGTGGTGAACCTAGTCTCTCTGCTGCCTGAGGAGGACAATAGAAAGACCCTCCTGCCCTCAACCCCCCAGTGTGCTAGTGGTATCATAACAGTGAATATAGTGCAGTAACATTTTGTGACTTACAGGAGATGTCTCTGACTCATTACTCACATTTCCCATCTCTTCCCTTTGGACCACCATAAACACTTCTTCCAACTGTGACTTGTCTTTGTAAAGTTTACAACACATACATCTTTGACTCCTCACTTCTCCATGCACCCGACCCATATATATACATAATGGGTGTAGACTGGTTGACTCAGTCAACCACTTCATTCCAAGTCACATCAGATACCCCCAGCCAAGAGTCAGTGGGTTCGTGAGACACAACCCTTAGTTGGCATGGTAAGGGAGCAGGCTATGTGCCCTCAGGTGTCCTCAACATGCCTTTTTGTGTTCCCTCAGACAGAGAAGTACTCTATGCTGTGGGCTCAGATCCACTATACAGTGAGGACGAGCTACTAGAGGACAGTGGTTAGTGTAGCTAAGATCTAGAGAAGACATCCGCCGCTTACTCCAGTAGGTGGGCAAGTATTAATGAGGAGAGTGGTGTGGGAGCTGGTGTTGCGGGTTGTCAGGCTCCTGGCTCAGAGACCTTTGAGGAAGATATCAGTAACCTGCAGACATTAGTGGATGGTGATGTAGCCAATTGTGATTAGGAAATGGGTGATGAAGTAGCTTCATCGTCATTGGGAGAAGAGGCTAGCTTGCGCATGAGGCAGCGGCGGAGTCGGCAGGGTGGCAGCAGTGGGAGGTTGGTAGCCAAAAGTGCCCAGGGTAGATCACGCAATTGCAGCAGACTACCTACCTGGAAAGCAGTGGTGCAGGTGTTCACAGAGGCAATGGCAGTAGCAGTCAGTTAGTGGGGAGTGTTGGGGAAAAAATCACCTACTCGGCGATGTGGCAGTTTGTTGTCATGTCGCCGGGGGAGGTCAACATAGCCATATGTTCAATCTGTGAGCAGAAGGCACCACAGATATGCAGCGTTACCATAAAGTGTCTGGGGAGAGTTTTGGCTCCAATGTGGTGGTCCAGCCTCCCGCAGGAAAAGTTTCATCACCCATTGGCATGCACCCCATTTCAGGCAGTCAAGGCTTCACCACCTCAGCCAAAGAAACTGTGAGTCCTTCCCATCATCTGCTGGTCGTGATGGTCCTGCTCTTCTTCCTCCTCAGTTATTGCGTCAGCAATCGATCAGGGAATCTATATCTAAGAGACAACAGTATGCTGCAATCATCCAATGTTGCAGAAGCTAAATGTGCTCCTATCCAAGTTGCTGGTGCTGCAGTCACTCCTTTTCCAATTGGTGGACTCTGCACCTTTCAGAAAACTGATTGCTTATGCAAAACTGCCAAACTGGAGAGTCCCAAGCTGTCATTTTTTCCCCAAAAAGACAGTACCAGGCCTGCACAAATATGTAGAATAGAAGGTTAGGTCTATGCTAGTCCTTGAGCCTGTCAGTCTCTGCCAAAGTAGTGCCGACGTGTGGCGCTGTAACTACAGTCAAGGACAATATATGTAGTTTATTGTCCACTGGGTTAATGCAGTTCCTGCCCAGACACACCAGCAACTTATCTCCTTGTCACGCTGTTGCTACCTCCACAATTTGCCACTGGGTAACTGTATGGCCTCCTAAGGCTGCTGCAACCTCCACACTCTGCCACTGGATAACTTTATGGCCTCCTCATGTTGCTGACACCTCCCCACTCTGTCTCTGTGTCACTGTATGGCCTCCTTACGCTGCTGCTCCTCCCCCGCCCTGCTTTATTACTGTCTCACTGTAGGGCACTGCATGATCTTCAAACTTTGATGCCACATTCCCACTCCGTCACTGGCTCACTGGATGGCCTACTAAGGCTGCTGCAACTTCCATACTCTGCCACTGGGTCATTGTTTGGCCTTCTTATGCTGCTGTGGTCTCCTCACTCTGCCACTGGGTCACTGTATGGCCTTCCCTTTGCTGCTGCAGTCTCCTTATTCTGAGACTGGGTCACTCTATGGCCACCTAAGGCTGCTGCAACTTCCACACTCTGCCACTGGATCACTGTATGGCTTCTCACGGTGCTGCTGCATCCTCACTCTGCTAATGGGTCACTGTATGGTCTCTTAACGCTGCATGCGCAGTCGGCTCTGCCCAGGCCCGATGCCTGGCAGAGTGAATTCAGAGCTGGAAGACGCCGCGGGGAAGCTGCACGGAGAAGACTTCTAAAGGTAGGAAAAGAACCAGCGTTGATTGGCCGACTGTATAGTATTCAGCCAATCAACGCTGGTTCTGCATCTAACTTTTCCATTCGAATAGCGAGTCGTACTCGATCGAGTAGGACTATTTCAAATTCTGTAGTATTCGATTGAATACCTACTCGATCAAGTACTACTCGCTCATCTCTACTTTTTCAGCCAAAGAAAAAATATTTTGTTCCAGGGATTTTACACTCATAACTTGAAGTTGATCTTTTTGATCGCACATAGAAAAGAATGTAAGAGTGTCCTCTCTCCCTGTTAATTAAATTAATTTGGATAGAGTCAAATCTTTTTGGGAAATCTGGAGAAGTGACCAAATCAAATTTTTCAAAACTCAATCATCTCTGATTATTACAGTAAAGCCTTCATATCCATCGTCCTCCCTCAGTAGAACATTATTTATCCTGGAATACTTTTTTATTCTCATTGAAAATACAAACGTATCAAAATGTAACTTTACAAATACAGAGTTATCGACTGTCCCACAGAAGGTTACCTTTTTAAATTATTATTATTATTTTTTATTATTATCTTTGACAGCCTTTAATGCTATCTGTTGCTATATCTGTAGCTCAATGATGACACTTAGTCATGGATGTGTGGTGTACTGTAATATTACATGTCAAAAATCCAATATGATTTGCACAATTGATATGATTTGGATATTCTTGTCATATTTATACTCAGTAACTGCATTAAGCAGAAGACGACTCAGGAGACCAGGACAAATAAATCTCCGGAGACATCTTCTACCTGACACTAGTATATAAATATTCAAACTAATCACATTCTGCATTAAGCATAAGAGGACTCATGAGACACGATATGCGAATCTCCGGAGACGTCTTTTAGTATATAACTATCCAGACTAATGCCATCCTGGCTCATTTCTTGTATCTGTCGGCTACACAACACGATGTCTATTGCCTCTGAGACTTTTCTACACAACATTCATGATAATTAATACATATGTTATCGAGAACAAAGAAAAATCTGATGTAAGTTTAAGAAAATTTCTTGGTAATTCATGAAGAAATTTGCTGAAAATTCCTCTCAAAATGTTTTAATTTGATCAGTTTGAAAAGGACAAACATATTATTACTGAGCGTCTAATAAGACTCAAAGGTCTGATCCTTCTCATCCACTTGGTTGTCTTTGTTCCCGGCGGTTTTAGACTATTTTTATCTAGGTCCACCCAACACAGGAGACACAAGATTACCTAAGATTGCTATTTCCTTATAGACATTTGATAGGGCACAGCTCATGGATTCTGCAATATGTTTGTTACACAATATTCAGTAATGTATCTCTATCTAGAATAAGACCCTGCGACCTCCAGCTATCGTCACTATATCTCACTGATGTTTGTTACAACATAACTACAATTCTTATTACATGGAGGAGAAGAATCTGACTGAGGTCACTGAGTTTTTATTGGTAGGATTTCAAATAAGCCAAGATTTAAGAATGTTCCTCTTCTGTCTTCTCCTGGTGGTTTACTGTGGGACAATATGTGGGAACCTCCTGATCATCACCCTGGTGTCCACCAGTAAGATCCTCCACACTCCAATGTACTTCTTCATCTCACAACTCTCCATCAGTGACATCTTGATCATCACAGATATTGTCCCCAACCTGCTCCACATCTTACTATATAATGGAGGGACCATTACTCTTATTGACTGTATCACTCAGTTTTGTATTTTATGTGGCTCTGAAGCTTCTGAATGTCTTCTCCTCACAGTGATGTCCTATGACAGATATGTGGCCATCTGTAATCCTCTCCGTTACTCCACCATTGTGACAAATGGACGTTGTGTGATATTGTCTGTTACTTGTTGGTTGTTTGGATTTTCTAGTACTCTGATTCACATCATAAAAACTTCCAAGCTTAATTTTTGTAGGCACAATGTCATTGACCATTTATTCTGTGATATTGTCCCCTTACTAGAACTTTCCTGTTCAGACACCTTCATCATCCAGATCGAGGTTTATATTATGGGCTTTCTATTTGTATTAATCCCAGCCTTAATCATTGTAGTGTCTTATACTTCTATTGTTCGGGCAGTCTTAAGGATCCCATCCAGTACTGGTAGACAGAAAGCTTTCTCCACCTGTAGCTCCCACCTCATTGTGGTCTCCATATTCTATGGGACAATATTCAGTGTTTATGTTGTCCCAACAAAAGGCCTCACACTTACCATGAGTAAGATCCTCTCCCTGCTATATACTGTGTTTACTCCTCTGATCAACCCCATTATATACAGTCTGAGGAATAAAGACATTAGAAAAGCCGTACAGGAGAGACTTTCTAAGCGTATAATCAGGTAGCTCATTCAAGATGGCGCCACATTGAGTGGCTGCCTTGATACAGAGCTCCAAGCTGAGAGCAACCTTTATCTTCCTTTTCATTCTTTTTCTCTGTATCTTCAAGAATCCTCTAACCAAGCAAACTAGCATTATGAATTAGTAGCTATAAATTGAATGGAAGACCCTGTGGAGTATTTTTTTCCTTTTGTTTCTATTGTTAAAGCATGGACAAGACTCAAGACCTGATTCAGCTGGAGCTTCCTGTTTGCACATGTGCCTGTTACCATCCCCCCAGGAGCTAAGGACAACATGGACACCATGCGGCATGGAGGAGAAACCTGCATGGAAGTGCGGACTTCTTCTTTCAAGGAGATGATTTTTGGTGTCTATTGCTGATGTGTGAAGATGCTACAGCTGACTGGTATTTCTTTCTATTACTGTGGACGACTGGGAACCTACCATCACCCACCTACCCCAGGAGTTATGGAAGCTTGGCAAGAGAGCAGCACCATGTATACCTGGATGGCTTCAGACTTCTTTGGGCAGTAGAACACAGTGGTAAGAAGAAAGGAGGAGGAGGAAGGCTTGTGATGAAGGACACTTGGGGCATTTTTTGTGGTTAATGGACAATAGTGCTGATACAAGATACCGAACTATCAGCTGTGAGCAGGAGATCTCACCACCTACCAAAGGAACTACCACATGTTATCATGATAGCTGCATATGTCCCCCACCTCTGCAAAAAACGTTTCTGCCTGTTATATCTACATGCTGTGACCCCCCTCCTTGTGTCCTCCAACCACGGTCGGGCTGTATTATTATTATTAACATCACTCCGCACAGAGAACTAAATGATCCTGCAGTGTGTCTGTGTTTCTTTCTTTTTAGTTGCTATGATTCCTAGGATTTCTCTATCTGCCATGAGCTTCTATGTGTGTCTCTCCTGCTATATACTACTGTACCATCTATGAAACTGTATCACTGAAATTTCCCCATTGTGGTACTATTGAAGGATTATCTTATCTTATCTTATCTTATCTAAATCCCTAAGTTGTTTGCCAAGAGTACTAGAGTCCCACTATATCAGCCCCAGGTTTCTTAACTATGTGTAATCCGGGGCAGGTCTGGAATCATTACTGGCCCATAAAAGGCTGCAGAGCCTGCCCTTCAGAGCAGATCCAGAGAGAGAGGAGGCGTCTGGGTCTGTCCTGATACTCTAAATCTGGCAAGACTATATTGTGCTTATTTGTGTGTTCAGTGGCTGTTAGTAAACCACGTGTACAGTTAGCTTATTATTAGTGGTTAGTTTGTAGCTCAGACGAGCAGGATTTTATTTGACGTTATTTTTTAGTTAAGGTTGTAATTTATTTTGCTCATTTTTTGTGCCCGACGTGAAGATTTATTTGTTTTGCTGTTATTTTTATTTGTTAGTTGCTTTTTATAAATAAAACAATTTGCTGCAAGATTTGCGTCCCTGTCTCTGACTGGTTGGGTCCTCACAAGGGTTAATTGGTGTTGGCTTCTTTTTTTGTTTTTGGTGCCATAGTTTCCTCTTGAGATATTGTAATTGTCTCTCTTCTAATGCTATGTTGCTCGGGCATCTGTATATTATATTATATTATATTATATTATATTATATTATATTATATTATATTTGGGATATGCAAGCAATCTATTCAAGTTGAGAATCTGCCACAAACATTTCTTCAAATTCTGTAGGAGATACTTACCACTGTTACACTGTTGCCATAATTATAACAACATACATTTTTAAAGACATTAACACAAAATAACTGTGGTCTTAATAGATACAATATATATCAATTGTATAGATATCTAAGTGATGGTAATGGGGACTTGATCACTGTTGACTGAGAGAAGCAGAGTTACTAAATGGGTTCTTTAGCATTGTATATATAGAAGCACAGGGGATATTTGATGTAGGTGACACCCTCAGAATTGACCAACTCCTTGGTATTCAATAGCATTGTTTGCCAACAACATTTAACTATATATTTGGTTTCCAGAGCTCCAGAGTCTTTAGTAGCCATAGCTTCATTCTTCTTCCAAACTCCCTCCCTCTTTTTCACACTTAAAGGGGTATTCCCACGTCGCATACTCACCAGTCTTCACTGCTGTAAAATCTTCTTTCTTCCTGGTTTCTTGTGTCATTTGGTGGGAGGGGTTTCACATGCAACCTGCCATTTAGTTCCGCCCCCAAATTGGTGTGTGGCTCTGCCCACCGCATGCGTGATCCTATGGGGTGGCTGAAGGGCCTGTGATGTCATCAAAGGTCCTCAAAAAAACACTATATGCACAATATTGGACTATGAAGTACAGGCAGGAGCAACTCCATTCTGTGTTACATACAGAGACTGCCTGTCTCTGCCATAATGAACACAATTGAATTAGCTAGCCTGATAACTGGGAGAACAGAAGAGTTCAGAAATGAGAGCAGCTCCTCTCCTCTATCTGAGATCAGGACCTAGGTCAGGTCGTGCATACACAGGAATAGCTAGATACACAGGCTCGCTCCCGTGCACTTAGCCCCTCCTCCCTCCCCTCTGAGAGCAGCAGACACATCACTTGACTTTTGAGCAGATAAGTCAAGGGCTGTGTCAACAATGAATTGAATAAAGTGGACAAACAAAGCAGTTTTGCTGAAGCAATGTATTTAGGAAAAGTCTTACATCCACATTAACAAGCAGTATAGATAGGATCCTTGTGATGGGACAACCCCTTTAATATGATAAAAAGCTGAGTTACCATTCCCCACCTCATGCCCCCCCCTACCTGATCTATCTATCAAAATTAATGATTTTACACTTTCCCCAGTCCCGCAAATCAAGCACAAAAACATTCATCAATGATTAACTTTTAGTTATCTTTAGAGATGAGCGAACACTAAAATGTCCGAGGTTCGAAATCCGATTTGAACAGCCGCACACTGTTCAGCTGTTCGAACGGATTTCGAACCCCATTATAGTCTATGGGGGGGGGGGGAATGCTCATTTCAGGGGTAGGCAAAATTCGATACAATTATACTTACCAAGTCCACGAGTGACGGTCGGGCTGGATTCTCCTTTAAGTCTTCTCCCGGCGCAGCGCCCCCGCGTCTTCTTCCGGCTGGAATTCACTCTGCCTAGGCATCGGGGCCTAGGCAGAGCTGACTGCGCATGCGCGGTTGGCTCTGCCCGGGCCGACGCCTGAGCAGAGACAACTGTGAATGTGCGAGTATGTGCGTGCATGCCCGCACATGCGCGTGTCGGCTCTGCCTAGGCCGGATGCCTAGGCAGAGTGAATTCCAGCCGGAAGACGCCGCGGGGATGCTGCACGGAGAAGACTTCTACAGGTAAGAGAAGAACCAGCGTTTATTGGCAGAATATATAGCATTCTGCCAATCAGTGCTGGCTCTGCATCGAACCTTAAACTTCGAACAGCTAGTAGTGTTCGATCGAGTACGAGTATTTCGAATACCGTAGTATTCCATCGAACACCTACTCGATCGAACACTACTCGCTCATCTCTAGTTATCTTCAAATGTAAAGATGATTATGTTCATGGGAGACCCCTTTAAGTATGTTATCCTGGGCACACCAGTGGACATAAACTGTAATTTGGGCACACAACAGGACGCAGAAGTGATGGAGCACTATGTGGTTTTGGAGCACAGATTTAGATTGTTTGGTCTTTGAACACCACAGCACATTTGCAAAGAAACTAAAATTGTCCCTACAACATGGGGTCACTTTTACAAATTCCAATTCATAAAATATAAAAAAAAAAAAAAATTCTAAATATATACTCCAATAACTAAAAAGTGAATCCTGTTGTGTACCCAAACATCAGCTTACACCCATATATACACCCATATAGCCCACTGAAAAGTTTTAGGATTGCGTGTCTCTGATGGTACAAAGTGGGCAGATAATATCGGGCACTAAAATGGAATATTCCTTTAAAAATATAAATTTTCACTTTTCACAATAATTTTTGGGATTCACTCTTGGGATCATAATGATAATACCCCTTGATAAATTCATTGAGGGGTGTAACTTTTAAAATGTGGTCATATTTTGGGTTTTATTATTTTTTCTTGGGGTCTCTGCAAATGCCCGCCAATGCAGTGTAAATGTCCAAATTAGTCCTCAAATGTGCATGGTGCTCTATCACTTCTGAGCCCCGGTATTTGGTATTTCTAAAATCAGACAGAACATCATAACCAGGATCTGACCTTTCACAGGGCCACAAGATGGTCATGACAGAGCGGCCACTGAGATAGAAGATATCTGGGAACAAGTCAATTGTCATTTTGCACCATCCAGTGCACGATTCTTTTTGGAAGCCATCTCCTAGGTTAAATGCTCACCATATGCTTTGATAAATTCTGGGAGGAATATAGTCTGAAAAATAAGGTCATTTTGGGGGGATTCCATGTTCAATATGTCAGGAAAACACTCCTAAAATCACTTGGGAAAGTTAAAGTGTCTCAAAGTTATTGTCACATCAGGTTTGGAAAATATGGAAAATTTGGCTTTGTCCTCAACTCATTTTTTGGTCATGTCTAGAGATGAGCAAATCGAAGCTGACGAAGTGGAATTCTTTCCGAATAGCATGAAAAATTTGATTTGCATGTAATCTGGATTTCCTCACACTTCCTGGTAATGGATAATATTTTTTTCTAAAATGGCCGCTAGGGTTGAACAATCAGGTTCGGAAAAGATCAGATCCCAATCGGCAATTGAGTAAATTTCACGATCATGATGGGGTTCTGATCCCGCCTAAAAAAAGATCGGGAATGGAATTCCGATCCCAATCGCTCAACTTACTTGCACAGAACTGGTGTCGTTCCACTCATATCTCCCCATCCTGTACCCGCCCACACTCTCCTAAGCCCTGCCTTCTTCCAGCATCAGTAACACTAGCCTGGGAGGTGGAGGTGCGCATGGCGCTCTGCAGGCATATGAGCTAGAGAGAAGAGGAGCGAGAACAACATGGAGTGGCAGCGGTTCTGTGCAGGTAACCGGATAGAAGGGGGGACTAAGTAGCTGGCAAATTTTTTAATCACTGCACAGCGTGGAGTACAAAAATTGAAGCGTTCAATTTTTGGACTCCACACTGTGTAGTGAATATGATCGTTTTTAAATTCCGATTTTCGATAATTAAAAAATCCCACTGGCTTGCATTAGGATCGGAATTGGGATCGTGATCGGATGGAAAATTATCGGAAATCGGATTTTAAAAATGATCCTGCAATCTCAAGACCCTAATGGCTGTTGCACATGTTAGGACATGGGGCAAAGAACTCTGGGAACACAGGATCACCTGCAATGCCTTGTGTGCAACCAATCATCAGTCAGTCAGCCCTGTGATGTCACAGCCCTATAAATACCCTTCACCATCTTGGATTCAGTCATTCTCCAGTGTACTTAGTGCAGGGAGAGATATCAGCAAGCACGAAGGAAGGTGGTGAAAAACACAAGAAAACTGATATTTTGCTACATCGAAGTTCAGGGAAGGAGAATTAGAAGTGTAGGGAAAGGATAGGGATGAATTTATACAGAGTATTGAGGCAGGACAGGGTTCATTTGAGGTGTTGCAATACTACAATCCTACTACAACTTGCTGCATTAACTGCTATTATACTATAATGTGCAGCAAAATTAAAGGCCATTTTGCGGTAAAATAGTGGCAAAAAAAGAGGACTATTCATTCATCTCCACAATTATCTGTTATCTTTTATATTAGTTGGGAATAAAATAAGTTACTTATGCACCATTTTGTTTTTTGAAGTGAGAAAATGACAGGCTTTTTTGCCTTGTATTAATTTCCTTTTCATTTACTTATTTAACCCAACAGTATGTCAGACAGAGAAGTGACAGGCCCTGCACAGGGGAGGGGAACAGGCCTAAAAGATTCTCAGAGACCGTTCAGGAAGTCTTTAGTGACCTGCAGACAGTAGTCGATGATGTTGTGGCTGATGGCAGTTGGGAGCCAGGAGACATCATCACCGGGACAAGAGGGAGGCAGCCAGCTTGCATATGAGGCAGTAGCTGAATCAGCAAGTCGGAAGCGTGGATGGGAGTCAGTAGGGTGGCATCAGTGGGAGGTTGGGAGTCAAACGTGCCCAGCTTAAACCAAAGCAATGGCAATAGCAGTCAGTCAGTGCAGAGTGCTGAGGGTATAATCACCTACTCGGTGGTGTAGCAATTTTTTGTTAAGCCACTGGAGAAGTTATACATGGCCATATGTCAAATCTGTGGGTAGAAGGTGAATCGTGGCCAGGGTGCCAATGTTTACACCACAGCCCTACATCAAAATATGTAGTATCACCAAAAAGTGAACTCGGAGAACCGTTGCTCCAATGTGGGGGTCCAACTTGCCACAGCAACTGCTGCATCACCCAGTGGAACACACCCTATTTCAGGCAGTCAAGGCTCCACCACCTCAGCCAAAGTAAGCGGCGTGTCCTTCTCATCATCTGCTGGTCCTGATGTTCCTGCTCCTCCTTCTCCTAGTCATTCCTTGAGTCAGCAATCGATCACCAAAGCTGAACCAATGGTACAGAAACAAAACGTGCTTCTATCAAAGTTTTCTGGTGCTGCAGTCCCTCCCTTTCCCAGTGGTGGACTCTGCACCTATCACAGGTCTGATGGCTTGTGCAGAGCTGAAGTGGATATTCCCAAGCTGTCATTTCTTTGCCAAAAAGGCAGTACTTTTGACAGATTACAATCAGGTTTCAGACCTGTCATTCCACAGAAACTGCTGTAACCGAAGTCACCAATGACCTTCTAACCTCCAAAGCCAAGCGTCATTACTATGTCTTCCTCCTCCTTCATCTCTTTTCCGTCTTTGACACAGTCGACCACTCATCTTATTATAAACTCATCCCTTGACAACAAAGACTTGGCCATTTCATGGATCTCCTCATACCTCACAACATTCAACATCATTCATTTGCATATTACCTTCTCACCACACCCTCTCTCTGTAGGTGTCCCCCAAGGCTCCGTCCTAGGACCCCTCCTGTTCTCCATCTCCACCCTCGACTTGGTCCAACTCATAGAATCAGATGTACCTCTCTGGACCAGACATTACCTCTCTGCTGGCCAGAGTTCCAAAGTACCTAGCGGCCGTAGCCTCCTTTCTCTCCTCCCACTTTCTCAAAATCAACATGGAGAAAACGGACTTTATTATCTTCGCCCCACATCCAGTGCCGCACCTCCCATGAGGCGAACTGAAGCAAGCGCTTCAGGCGGCGCTATGTCAGGACCCCAGGGAGGGCGGCATTTTTGATTATCTAAGCCAGTCAAGGACAAGCTGTCCTGGACTGGCTTAGCACCGAGCGGTGGTTTGGGGAGGCCACTGAAGCAGCGCTGCTCCAGCAGCCTCCCCCCATGCTAAGCCCCGCCCCCTTCGCGCAGTCACGCCCCCTTCACTCTGTCATGCCCCCTACGCTCCGCCCCCTCCTCCCGGTGGGGGGGGGGATGGGACGGCTTTCTGTAGTTCGCCTCGGGCGGCGAAAGGGGTAGGTTCACTCCTGCCCACATTGTACGGCCCCTCTACCTGACCCATCTATCAAAGTTAATGAAACTGCGCTTACCCCTGTCCCACAGATCAATTATAATACATTTGAATGTATTGAGGGATCTGTGAAAACAGAAAAAAATAGGACACGTGAGTAGCCACTGGTAGTATACAGCAAATTTAATGTAGCCGTATGATGGATAATTTAAAAAAGTACCCCAGTACCTGCCCGCACTCTCCTAACCTGACAGGCAGGGTGCAACAAGGCGAAGAAGAACGAGAACACCGGGCACCGGACCAGCCATCTCTGCAGGAAAGTGGACACCAGGGGGGACTAAGTAGCCAGAGGATTAAAAAAAAATCCTCTGGCTACTTAGTGAATAAAGTGCCCAATTGTTAGATTCCATGCTGTATAGTGAATAGGATTGTTTTTAAAATCCAATCTCCGATTAGTAAAAAAATCCCATTGACTTGCATTGGGATCGGAATTGGGATTGAGATCGGGTTCGAATGAAAAATGATCGGAAATCGGATTTCAAAATCGATCCTGAAAAGTCAAGATCAGCTCAACCCTATTCACGATGTTATATTAGACATCTTATCTTTTTATTTTTTGCACAATTTATTGGATTTGGATATTCTTGACATGTTTATACTCAGTAATTGCCATAAGTGGAAGACGACTCCTGAGACAATGACAAATAGATCTTCGGAGACGTCTTATACCTGGCCCTACCATATAAATATCCAGACTAATCGCATCCTGGCTCATTTCTTGTATCTGACGGCCGCACAACACGATGTCTATTGCCTCTGGGACTTTTCTTCACAACATTCATACAAATGAATACATATTTTAAAAATGAATATCAAGAACAAAGAAAAATCTGATGTAAGTTTAAGCAAATTTCTGGGTAATAATTCATCAAGAAATCTGCTAAAGTTTCCTCTCAAATTGATCAGATTGAGAAAAGGACAAACCTCAGATGGTGGTGTGGTGACAGTAGTGTTATTGGGGGTTGTAATAGAGGAGTCTTCAGGGCCTTCTTGAAGCCTGTGATTGTGGGGGTCAGTCTTATATGTCGTTGGTAGTGAGTTCCAGAATATGGGGGATTCACAGGAGAAATCTTGGGGGGCAGTTGTGTGAAGAGCGGATAAGAGCAAGGCAAAGAAGGAAGTATTGAGAAGATCACCGGTGATGTGTGGGGAGGTAGTTTGAGATTCGGTAAGAGATACAGTTAGGGCCAGAAATATTTGGACAGTGACACAAGTTTTGTTATTTTAGCTGTTTACTAAAACATGTTCAGAAATACAATTATATATATAATATGGGCTGAAAGTGCACACTCCCAGCTGCAATATGAGAGTTTCCACATCCAAATCGGAGAAAGGGTTTAGGAATCATAGCTCTGTAATGCATAGCCTCCTCTTTTTCAAGGGACCAAAAGTAATTGGACAATGGACTCTAAGGGCTGCAATTAACTCTGAAGGCATCTCCCTCGTAAACCTTGTAATCAATGAAGTAGTTAAAAGGTCTGGAGTTGATTCCAGGTGTGTGGTTTTGCATTTGGAAGCTGTTGCTGTGACCAGACAACATGCGGTTAAAGGAACTCTCAATTGAGGTGAAGCAGAACATCCTGAGGCTGAAAAAAAAAAGAAAAAATCCATCAGAGAGATAGCAGACATGCTTGGAGTAGGAAAATCAACAGTCGGGTACATTCTAAGAAAAAAGGAATTGACTGGTGAGCTCGGGAACTCAAAAAGGCCTGGGCGTCCACGGATGACAACAGTGGTGGATGATCGCCGCATACTTTCTTTGGTCAAGAAGAACCCGTTCACAACATCAACTGAAGTCCAGAACACTCTCAGTGAAGTAGGTGTAACTGTCTCTAAGTCAACAGTAAAGAGAAGACTCCATGAAAGTAAATACAAAGGGTTCACATCTAGATGCAAACCATTCATCAATTCCAAAAATAGACAGGCCAGAGTTACATTTGCTGAAAAACACCTCAAGAAGCCAGCTCAGTTCTGGAAAAATATTCTATGGACAGATGAGACAAAGATCAACCTGTACCAGAATGATGGGAAGAAAAAAGTTTGGAGAAGAAAGGAAATGGCACATGATCCGAGGCACAGCACATCCTCTGTAAAACATGGTGGAGGCAACGTGATGGCATGGGCATGCATGGCTTTCAATGGCACTGGGTCACTTGTGTTTATTGATGACATAACAGCAGACAAGAGTAGCCGGATGAATTCTGAAGTGTACCGGGATATACTTTCAGCCCAGATTCAGCCAAATGCTGCCAAGTTGATCGGACGGCGCTTCATAGTACAGATGGACAATGACCCCAAGCATACAGCCAAAGCTAGCCAGGAGTTCATGAGTGCAAAAAAGTGGAACATTCTGCAATGGCCAAGTCAATCACCAGATCTTAACCCAATTGAGCATGCATTTCACTTGCTCAAATCCAGACTTAAGGCGGAAAGACCCACAAACAAGCAAGACCTGAAGGCTGCGGCTGTAAAGGCCTGGCAAAGCATTAAGAAGGAGGAAACCCAGCGTTTGGTGATGTCCATGGGTTCCAGACTTAAGGCAGTGATTGCCTCCAAAGGATTCGCAACAAAATATTGAAAATAAAAATAGTTTGTTTGGGTTATGTTTATTTGTCCAATTACTTTTGAGCACCTAAAATGTGGAGTGTTTGTAAAGAAATGTGTCCAATTCCTACATTTTCTATCAGATATTTTTGTTCAACCCTTCAAATTAAACGTTACAATCTGCACTTGAATTCTGTTGTAGAGGTTTCATTTCAAAACCAATGTGGTGGCATGCAGAGCCCAACTCGCGAAAATTGTGTCACTGTCCAAATATTTCTGGCCCTAACTGTATATGGAGGGGACAGGTTTTGGATGGCTTTGGTGGGCAATGGGTAACCAGTGAAGGGAGAGCGGAGAAGGTGAGCGGCCGATACAGTACGTAGAGAGAGGTGTATTACGTGAGCAGCTTAATTTGTTGAGAGTCCATGGAGAAGGGTGTTACAGTAATCTAAGTGGGAGAGTATGAGGGGGTGGACTAGAATATTTTTAGTTTTAGAGGTGAGAAAGATGCGGATGGACATTCTTGAGTTGGAGCCAGCAGGAGGCGTTGAGGGCTTGAATGTGTGGCTTGAAGAACAGAATATAATCAAAGATTACCCACAGGAAACTAAATTGTGGGACTAAGATAAGTCTGGCACCACAAACTCTGACAGATGGGTCACATAGGGGGAAGAGGATGGATTCAGATTTCAACATTTGAGAAAGCAGAAGAAATGGGGGATGATTGTTGAGGGTCTAATAGCTGATCTTTTACATTTGACATTCATGTGATTGTCCTTGTTCCTGGCTGTTTCAGATAAACTTTGGGTATGTCCAAACCTCTAGCTATTACATATCGCTGTTTTGGTATATGACAACTTAACACTTGATGTGTTTTACATGCAGGAGAAGAATGTGACGGCTGGCACTGAGTTTTTCCTTTTAGGATTTCAAGTCAGCCAAGATCTAAGAATTTTCCTGTTCTGTCTTCTCCTGGTGGTTTACTGTGGGACAATATATGGGAACCTCCTGATCATCACCTTGGTGTCCACAAGTAAGATCCTCCACACTCCAATGTACTTCTTCATCTCACAACTCTCCATCAGTGACATCTTGGTTATCACAGATATTGTCCCCAACCTGCTCCACATCCTACTGAATAATGGAGGGACCATTACTCTTATTGACTGTATCACTCAGTTTTGTATTTTATGTGGCTCTGAAGGATTTGAGTGTCTTCTTCTGGCTGTGATGTCTTATGACAGATATGTGGCCATCTGTAATCCTCTCCGTTACTTCACCATCATGACAAGTGGACATTGTGTGATATTGTCTATTACTTGTTGGTTGCTTGGATTTTCTATTATTCTAATTCACATCATAAAAACAGCCAACCTTAATTTTTGTGGCCCCAATGTCATTGACCATTTATTCTGTGATATTGTCCCCATACTAGAACTTGCCTGTTCTGACATCTTTATTATCCACATGGAGATTTATATTATGGGTTTTCCATTTGTATTAATCCCAGCCTTAATCATTGCAATGTCTTATACTTATATTGTTGTAACAGTCTTAAGGATCCCATCCAGTACTGGTAGACAGAAAGCCTTCTCCACCTGTAGCTCCCACCTCATTGTGGTCTCCATATTCTATGGGACTATATTCAGTATTTACGTTGTTCCATCAAAAGGTCTCACACTTACCATGAGTAAGATCCTCTCCTTGCTATATACTGTGTTTATTCCCTTGGTCAACCCCATTATATACAGTCTGAGGAACAAAGATATTAGGAAAGCCGTACAGGGGAAAAAAAAAATAATTTTCAACTGTAATTTTTATTGAAGGTTTTGACATAACAAGAGATAAAACAAATCCAAACACAGAAACAGAAATAGGGGAGAGGCATACTGCCAATCCCATAACTCACATCAAAACATATAATTAACAAAAATACTCAGGAAGGGGGGTGAGAAGACAAATACAAAGAGGAAGAAGAAAAGGAGGGGGAAGGGAGAGAAGGAAGGGGAGAACCAGGTCACAGGCCCTGCTGGGCGCAATAGGCGTCCCAGGAAAACCTAATGGAGAGGAAGTCGTCTAGAGTGTTGTTAAGACTGGCGGTAAGGAACTCGAGGCTCCGTACGTCCTTAATGTGAGCCAAGAGTTCCGTACCAGAGGGGAGATTTGGGCTTTTCCAATGTCTAGCGATGAGGGTCTTAGCAGCTGTGCAGAGATAGAGAAACAGTCTGGAGGTCTTGCGACCCAAGTGACTAGGGGGAAGGTTCAAAATGTAAATAAGAGGATCTAGTGGGACTCCTTGAAGGAAAAGGGAGTCCGTCAGTGCTCTAACCTCCTGCCAAAAGCCCAAATTGAGGGGACAGGTTCAAAAGATGTGGTACAGAGTACTGACCGCAGCATTGCAATGCCAACACACCGTAGGAAGTGCAGGATTCAAAGCATGGAGGAGGGTGGGGATATGGTACCAATGCATCAGTAATTTGTACTGCGTTTCCCTCAAAGTAATGCACTGAGAGGATTTCTGAGCTCGGGACCAAACAATCTGCCATTGACCTGATGAAAGAAAAGAACCCAAAGCCTCCTCCCCACGAGAAACTTTATAAGCATAAAATCTTGTAAATTTGAGAGTTTTCTAGAACATCCCATTTCCAAGACTTTTCTCAAGCTGCATCAGGGATCTGAAATGCTTTACCCCGGACAATCTAATTAATCCTCCAACTACAGCAGCTTCAAAACTGTTCTAAAATCACATCTGTTAGGTCAGGATCATCGCATGACCTGATCACCATGGAGTGTGTGTGACCCAGTTCCTGGACTCTCTTACCCTCCCAAGATTTCCGGTCACGGTGGCGACCACCGTTCTTGAGCCCATTTCATTGCAGGAGGTCAATGACATGTTAAACAGTTTCCTGACAGGCAAAAGCCCCAGCCCTGATGGCCTTCCGCTTTTCTATTATAAGAAATTTCAAAACATATTGTCCCACAACTTTCCTTGCTCTGCAACGCCCTTCTGCAGGGAGCTTCTTTGCCAAGTCAAGCGCAAGAGACGCACATCACCCTCATTCCCAAGGAGGGCAAGGACTTATCCTCCTGTGGTAGCTACCGCCCTATCTCTTTATTGAATGTTAATGTCAAGATCTGGACAAAGATTCTTTCTAGATGTCTTCAATCCTTTATTCCTGACTTGATCAATGAGGAGCAGTCTGGCTTCGTCTTCGGTAGAGAAGGCTGGCATAACACCGCCAAACTCCTCCCGCTGATACATTTGGTGAATCGCTCCCAAACCCCCCCTAATCTTGCTAGCCGTCGATGCCAAAAAGGCATTCGATAGAGTTGATTGGCAGTATATGAAATCTACCCTAAGCAAATTTGGTTTTCCACCCCCTATCTTCTCTCACTACAATTCCCCAATGGCTCGAGTTAGAATTAATGGAACTCTTTCACCTAGCTTTACAATTACTAATGGGACGAGGCAAGGAGCTCATTATCCCCGACGCTCTTCGTGCTGGTAATGGAAACATTACTTCAATAAGTCCGGCAAGACCACAGAATCCGGGGCATGAAGATGGGTAACCAGACCTTGTATTCTACAGCTTATGCCGACGATGTCCTCTTCGTTATTACGAACCCTGAAGAAGGCCTTCCCACCTTAGTCGAAGCTATCTCAGTGTTTGGAATGGTCTCTCGGTACAAGGTTAACTTATCGAAGTCCGAGGTATTAAATGTTTCGCTTCCTGCGTCCAGAATGGAGAAGCTTAAAGCATTCACGCCTTTTACCTTATTGGGCTCCAGAATGAAATACCTTGGCATCTGTCTTACCTCTCGCACTGCTGATCTCTACAACCGCAATTTCCCCTTCTTGTAGACGAAATTTCTAAATCTCTTGCATCTACACAACGTTGCCTCTCTCTTGGTTTGAAAGAAAAAACTTAATACAGACTTACATCCTACCAAAAATTTTATACAAAATTGTAATGCTCCCAATCTTTCTGCCTACTGCATTTTTTGCCTCACTGAAGAGCATATTTTCCAAGTTCACATGGTTCACAAGTAAATACGAGAATTGCCTGGGAGAAATTGATGGAAAGGAAACACTCTGGAGGTATAGGCCTCCTGGACATTCGCAAATACTATAAGGTGAATCAATTAGCCTGGTGGCTAGAATTAGCTGCCCCCCTCAGATCTCATCTGCCCCTATGCTTACTGATGCAAACCAGCTCTCTTTCACCTCTGCCCGGCCTCTGGATACCTGCTTCAAGATCGCGAAAAACACTTCAATCTAACCTACTGCTACAAGGCCCAATGTCTATCTGGGCGGAATTCGTGGAAAGCCTGGCGCCCATTCCCTCGCTACTTATGCCACTGGAAGCTCTTCCTGACCTTCTGAATCTTGATGGTGCTCCCTACCGAAGCCTGTGGTCCAAACTCAACACCTTTACGCTGAGGGACTTCACATCCGCAGAGGGCCTCCTGTCACTCACTGACATACTCTCCTTGCTCCCAAACTTATCAGTGGCCTTCCTTCATGAACAACATCTAAAAGCATGCTTGGAACTACTCTGGAAGAAATTCACAATTAGAACTCAACTTACGGAATTCGAAAAACTGATGATCTCCAACACCACTCTTCTTCAGAAGACATCCCGCCTCTTACAACGTTACATTGATCCAATTCACTACAACAAACCAGGTTTCATAGACATGTGGGAAAAAGACTTAGGCCTGGTGTTCTCGTAACCTGCGGTTGATACTATTCTGCAGTACTCTCATGGTCCATCCAGATGCTTACACTTACCAGAGAGCCACTATAAGCTTCTATCATGATGGTATCATACCCCCTCTTGGCTTCATCATAAAGGACTCACTTCCACGAACTCCTGCTGGAGATGTTCCCAAGTGGAAGGCACTTACCTACACCTCTGGTGGGACTGCCCACTTATTCAGACGTATTGGAGAGACATTAGAGATGTGATCAGGTCTCTTGGATATCCGCAGTTCAACATAACACCTGCCATGATTTTTCTTTCTGCATCCGTCTCCTGCGTATAATCCAACTAAACACATCCTTATCTCACATCTCCTGGCCGCTACTCCTTATCCCGCTACATTGGCTCCAAACTACACCTCCATCCTCTGTGAACTGGGTGAATAAAGTTAACCTTCTAGCTAGGTTTGAAGAGCTCCTTAGCTGGTCCAACAGGACTCATGACAAATTTCTACAGATCAAGACCCCTGGCTCGACCACCCGGCTTGACTGCCCCCTATCAGGCCCTAGGTCCTTTGATGAGTGTTTTTTTAGTTCTTTTCAGCCTCCTGCCTTCTCTTCTCTTCTTGTGACTGTCCTCTCTCTCCCTCTCTCCTCCTCCTTGTATGACTTTTCTCCCTCTCCTAAGCTTCTTACCTCCCCCTCTCCTTTCTTACCTTCTGTATTATCGTTTAACCAATATTAGATGGTTTCCTTTCCTTTGGATCTATGTAATGTTTGATGGTATTGGATGTTACGCTATACTATCTACCCGTGTATTTGCTACTCAGCAACGTCATTATCTGACTACTCATAATTATTTCTTGTTATTTATGTCCTTCTTTATTTGATGTACAATGCAAAAACTTTAATACAAATTTGTTGTTTATATAATGACAGTCACCTCTATTGCAGAATTGTCTGACCTCTGTATAAGCAATGCCGCCCCTGCTACCTCTTGTGTCACCCCCTCTACCTCATAGATTGTAAGCTCTTGTGAGCAGGGCCCTCAGTCCCATTGTGTGAAATGACTTTCTTTGTAATGTATCTGTCTGTCTGCATTTGAACCCTACAAATTGTACAGCGCTGCGGAATATGTTGGCGCTATAGAAATAAAATGTATTATTATTATTATTAGTATTATTATTAGTGGAAAAAAAATCTCACATTATATACAATACCATACTGTCACTCATATTACCAGAGTTAATACTCCTGCCAGAAAAAAAAAAAGATGGTACCCTGAAAAAAAAAGCCCACGTCATTGCTTCTTCCAATTCCAACCTTTTTAGCATAATTATAATATACTTTTAATTATTTGTTTATTAATTTTTCGTTTTGTTCATCTTTTACATGTCCAAGGGGACTTGAAGCTGGGATCTCAACACCCTGCAATACATAGTGGCGTAACTACCGTGGTAGCAGTGGTAGCAGCTGCCACAGGGCCCGGGACATTTTTTTTTTTTATAGGCCGTTACTGGCCCTATTTACTTACCAATCCAATCCATTTACTTACCAATCCAATCTTTGCAGACCCCCGAGTATAATGATAGAAGGCCCGGGAGAGGTACATAAAAGACCCGGTAAGAAACATAAAAACACTGTTACTTACCTCTCCACGATCCTGCCAGGCCTCCTTCCTAGTTGTCTGACGTCTCTGACGTCACATGAACCCGGCCTGAGTCCCGGGTCATGTGACGTCTGACGTCATTGAAGAAGGACGGCAGCGGAGGTCGACAGTGTAGGAGCCGGGGACAGGTAAGAAACAGTAGTTTATGTTTTTATTCCCCCGGGTCTCCGATTATTATACTTGGGGTCTGAAAAGACCCCAGAGTGTAATAATTGTTTATGGGTGTCCACAGTGGGACATAGTAGTGTGTTCAGGGGCGACTATAGGGCATAATATTGTGTGCAGGGTCCATTAAGGGACATAATAGAGCACGCAGGAATGCGGAGGAGGGGGTCGGTCGAGGTCTTCGGTGTCGGTTGGGGGGGGGGGGTCATGTCAAAAGTTCGCCACGGGGCCCCGCCATTCCTAGTTACACCACTGATGGGAACTATGCATAGGAAATCAGGAGGCTGTGGCCTGAACTCTTGGCTGCCATGGCTACTCCTTGGAACCTGCAATCTTGATGAAAGGGAAAGGCGATTTTGGGAAGGGGAGGTGATTTGGCCCTCGGACTCCCTGGATCGCTATTGATCATGGCATCTAGGGGGTTAATCCGCTGTAGTCGGAGTCTCACTCTGTTGGCTAATTCCACCCCTTGGCTGTGTAGAACGGATGTAATGCTGCAGGTACAGCTTCTGTGCCCGCGACATTACAATGCCGTAGTAGTACTGAACTGAGCATGACCTATATACATGCCGTGACATACTATAACACAGAGCAGGTAGGGGTTAAACACATTAATGCCAAATAACTTAGGTCACAATAGGTAGGTCCCCTAAATAATGGTAATGGATATTTGGTCATAGTGGACTGAGAAAAGCAGAGCCATTAAATGGGGTCTTTAGCTCTGTATATATAAAACAGAGAATATAAGTATTGGAGTATATAACACTGAACCAGCGATCAGAGGATTGCTGGTTCATGTCCCTGTGTAGAATGGGATATTTCAAAAAACAATCAGACCTTAATTAGTGAAAATAATCCAAAGCAGTTTATTTTAGGCAGTCCAATTTTTGACAAAAAAAAAAAATTCTTTAGAAAATATCCCTATTGTGTACAACAAAAACCTAGCACTTCAGGCTGCTGTAGTCCCACAAACTATTCACCATGAGAACTCCACCAGCACCCAGCTTGCTGTCTAATGGAATCCTTTTATACCTATAGATGTTTCCCATAATCCTCTGCAGTTTTCTCTATAAAACACGGGAGTTGCTGCAGACGCCTCTTATAAGGTCCGGGCAGACACATCCTCGTGCAGCTCCACTACTGTAGGTAAGGGTAAGTTCACTAGGCCAGCGTCCACCTGATGCCAACAACCTAAGGGACATTATCTGCAGAGCCCACTGTTATCAACTGAAAGATGGCATCTCTGATCAGTTTCTCATTGAGGATCATCTACTGTCTCTCTTAAGTCGCTGTTGGAAGTCCTGGTCTCCAACCATATCTCTTACAACTGGGCTTTCCCCTTTCGTCTCCAAGTCCGCAGAGATTGGAGTCTTCTGCTTCTCCAGTGTCTGGAGGATGTTCCTTGCTTTATGTAGTCCCTCGGGCTTCCACCGGTTGATATCCCTGACTGGCCTATTCCTCCAATTTCCAGGTGATTGTGCAGCCTCCGAAGGCCCAACATAGTAGACACCACTGTCCCAAATGCAACCATCTCTCTTCCACCGCCGAAGTTCTGGCCGGTCGGGACACATCTTCACCCTGATGACTGTTTGCTGGTTAAGTGGTTACTTTTGCTCTGTGATGGACTCTCATATGGGGTTGCTTGAGGTTGGACTAGACGGACTAATGTCTTTATCCAACCTTATCAACTATGTAACTATGTAACATACACTCTTTTTCCAGCCTTTAGGGCTTTGTGTTGCCTGCTCCTGCTGGCCCCAGGTGATCCTACTATCCCCCCTCCCGTTATTTTATTTCCTTCCCACTCCCCATATAGCTATTGTCACTTATCTTATCTCATTGCAGTTCATAGCTCGGTTGTTGACTTCGTTTTTTACTGATGTTGTTTTCTGTGCTATTTGGCTTGGCCCGGGGCTCTGGGGGGAGGCGCGGCACTGTTATTGGAAAGCCTGTTCCCCACTGGGTTTCTCACGCTACCTCGTAGCATGATTTTTGGAGTTTTCACCTCTTTCCCCACTTAGTGGGTTTGTTGTTTGTACTTTGTTTCTTGTTTTTCCTTGTTAGTTTTCTCTCGCCACTATCTGTCTCTGTTCGTTTCTCCTTTTGTTCATTTCCCATGTCTTCCGTCACTTTTTGTTCCCTCAACTCGAGAGGCCTCAAAACTTCCCAAAACAGAAATCAAATTATGTATCAATCGCATAAGTTTCATTCTCATGTTTTGAGAAGACCCACTTCCGGAGGGACCACGTCTCGGACATCCACAATAGATATTACCTCTCATGGTACCAAAGCTTCAACCCGTCTTCCAGATAGAAGGGAGTATCTAAATTACTATGAAGAGGGGCTAGGAAGTAAAAAGAGGAAAATTACATAGATAGAATGGGTAACTTTATGGAAAGAAAATTCTGTCCACCAATGTTATATTTGACATCTTACCCTTTTATGCAATTCATTTGATTTCGATATTCTTAACAAATTTTTCATTATAGTTTTATGTTTATACTCAGTAATTGCATTAAGCAGAACAAGACTCACGAGACAATGACACATTAATCTCCAGAGACGTCTTCTCCCTGGCACCTCGTCTGTACTCTAGTATATAAATATCCAGACTAATCCCATCCTGGCTCATTTCTTGTATCTGTCGACCGCACAACGCAATGTCTATTGCCTTTGGGACTTTCCTTCACAATACAAAAAAATAATATACACCGTAAAAATGAATATCAAGAGCAAAGACAAATGTGATGTAAGTTTTAGAAAATGATAAAGTTTCCTCTCAATTTGATCAGTTTGAAAAGGACAAACATATTAGGTCCGATCCTTCACATCCACATGGTTGTCTTTGTTCCCGGCTGTTTTAGACGTTTTTTATCTAGGTCCAACCAACACTGGAGAGACAAGATTACCTAAAATTGCTATTTCTTTCTATGTCTTTTTTAAGGTCACAGCTCATAGATTCTGCAATATAATTGTTTGTTACACAATATTTAGTAATGTATCTCTATCTAGAATAAGACCGTGCGACCCTCCAGCTATTGTCACTATATCTCACTGATTTTTGTTACGACATAACTACAATTTGTATTACATGGAGGAGAAGAATCTGACTGAGGTCACTGAGTTTTTCCTTTTAGGATTTCAAATTAGTCAAGATTTAAGAATTTTCCTCTTCTGTCTTCTCCTGGTGGTTTACTGGGGGACAATATGCGGGAACCTCCTGATCATCACCCTGGTGTCCACCAGTAAGAACCTCCACACCCCAATGTACTTCTTCATCTCACAACTCTCCATCAGTGACATCGTGGTGACCACAGATATTGTTCCCAACCTGCTCCACATCCTATTGAATAATGGGGAGTCCATTACTTTTATTGACTGTATAGCTCAGTTTTATCTTCTATGTGGCTCTGAAGCATTTGAGTGTCTTCTCCTCACTGTGATGTCCTATGACAGATATGTGGCCATCTGTAATCCCCTCCGTTACTCCTCCATCATGACAAGTGGACATTGTGGGATATTGTCTATGTCCTGTTGGTTGCTTGGATTTTCTATTATTTTGATTCACATCATAAAAACTGCACAACTTAATTTTTGTGGGTCCAATGTCATTGACCATTTATTCTGTGATGTTGTCCCTATACTAGAACTTGCCTGTTCGGACACCTTTATTATCCATATGGAGATTTATGTTATAGGGTTTGTAGTTGTATTTATCCCAGCCTTAATCATTGTAGTGTCTTATACTTCTATTGTCCGGGCAGTCTTAAGGATCCCATCCAGTACTGGTAGACAGAAAGCCTTCTCCACCTGTAGCTCCCACCTCATTGTGGTCTCCATATTCTACTGGACTATATTCACTGTTTATGTTGTCCCAACAAAAGGCCTCACACTCACCATGAGTAAAATCCTCTCCCTGCTATATACTGTGTTTACTCCTCTGATCAACCCCATTATATACAGTCTGAGGAATAAAGATATTAAGAAAGCCATAAAGGGGAAACTCTATAAATGCCTAATCTGGTAAGAATAACATTTAGACTATTGTAGATGCAGTGGTTTGGCCATGGTGTAAACATCACAGAAAAAAAATAAAAAAAAAAATCTGCAAAGTGAATCAGATTCTATTGAAATAAACCTGAGCTACTGTTCATTGCATTCCTTTAAAGGTGTTATCCAGGGAGTAATAAATCCTTGCAGTGCATTCCGTGGCTAAAAGTAAGAGGCCAGTGGGCCTTGCAATGTGTAAGTGAATACCCAAGGATATGTTTGTTTCATTTTAATGTTCTTACTAAGAGTTGAGTTGCAACAGTTTTGATACTGGATACAATTCATACAGTCGCCATTCTCTCGTTAAGCTTTATTACTAATATGCACCCTGGTCCCCCACAGTACTAAACAGCATGGAGGACAGCTATGGAAGTTGGAGTTTTAGCTCCTTTGTCCCCTGAAGATGCTTCACCTTCTGGTTACTAGAGATGAGCGAGTAGTACTCAATCGAGTAGGTATTCGATTGAATACTATGGTATTCTAAATACTCGTACTCGATTGAGTACTACTAGCTGTTCAAAGTTAAGATTCGATGCAGAACCAGCGTTGATTGGCAGAATGCTATACAGTCGGCCAATCAACGCTGGTTCTTCTCCTACTTTTAGAAGTTTTCTCCCTGCGCAGCGTCCCCACGTCCTCTACCGTCTCTGAATTCACTGTGCTTAGGCATCGGGCCTGGGCAGAGCCGACTGCGCATGTCCGCTTGTAGTGCGGGGATGCGCAGTCGACTCTGCCCAGGCCCGATGCCTAGCAGAGTGAATTCAAGGCCGGAAGAGGACACGGGGACGCTGCACAGGGAGAAGAATCCAGCCCGACCCTCACTCATGGACTTGGTAAGTAGAATTTGATTGAATGTTGCCTACCCCTGAAATGAGCATTTCCCCCCATAGACTATAATGGGGTTTCAAAACCCGTTTGAACAGTTGAACAGTGAGCGGCTGTTCAAATCGGATTTTGAACCCCGAACATTTTAGTGTTCGCTCATCTCTACTGGTTACGTGTCGACTCATCTCCAGTCTATGGGTCTGTGTCCGGAGCACAGACTAGTTTTTGAGATATACCCAGACTCAGAGCCAAAGCTTCAGCCTCCCCTGCTGCCCTCAGTACAGGTAACGCCAAGAACTGGAATGCATAATAGTAATACATCTTGACCAGAGAATGCACTTGTAAGATTCATTGCTCCCCAAATAATCTCTATTTCTGTGGTAGGATTTCTCTGATTCGACTTTTTTTTCTTTATGTATTGAGCCTTGTAAAATATGGAAAATGAAAATAATAATAAAATGAACAATGGTGTGCCTTACTGGAGACCCAATCAAAGACTTCAGGATATGCTGACATCACAAGAGGACAATGTAGTGCCAGACTCCAGAGTACAATAATTATTTCTGGGTGGTGAAATCCAAAAAATTTTGGGTTCTGTGGAACACAAGATTTTTTGATAACTTGTAATAAACCAGTCTTGTTAAGAACTTGTTTAACTTCTATGTAGTCTTCACACTTTGATACCTCATGGTCTCAATATTGATTGTAAAATAGAGGGATTGTTCTAGTTAGACCATGTGCCCACCTACTCAATAATCCATGACTTATCTACCCCTGTATCTGTATTGGTTTGATAATAGGTTGGTGTTACATTCATCCTTTCACTAGGAATAACACTAGTTTTCCACAGTTGTTGACTCTGATGAGGATTCACCATAAAAGTTCCTTTGACCTCTCGAATAACCTCTTCACTTTACTTGTTTTACATTGTTTGTAATATTCTTTGCAATTTTATTTGGGACCAAGTGAAGGATGGCAGGATGGCTTATGTGACATATATCGTATGTTATGGAAAATAATACAAGTTCTAGTAGTTGTAGTTTACCCTTAATATCCAGTCGTTGTTGTAACTCCCTTGTATGGTGTTGGGACTGTCATCCATTTTACAGTCTGATCCCCACAGGTTGAACCTTTACCCTAATTTATACTCCGCCTCATACAATGGTTAGTACTGTAGGTATGGCAACGTGACAAAGAAATCTGTTTCATTCTCCACTTCTCAGCCAGCACTCCTAATCCTAATCCTAATCTACACCCAGTCTGTTTGTTTACATACAATCTGTATATATTCCCAGTTCACACACAGAACTCTATGGAAAGGGGAGGGGAGGAGAAGTATGTAGTTGATTTATTGCCCCATTTTGTGTACTGATAGAGTGCTATCTTGATGCATAGCAGAGTTAAAAGACGTCCCCGAGACACAGAGTAGCAGAGTTTAGCAGCTGGAGTAATTCAGTCTCATTAGTGGAGAGGGTAAATGCTTCTTTAACATTGGAGTTAAAATGTCAAGTGACCAAGATGTCTAAAGATGGAAATACTAGTATTAGATCCTCTATACTGTATCTGTATGGTAGTACTAATGAATATGCTTTATGGCACTACAGCTTTGAGGACCCCGTGCCTATCCTCTCTCCCTACTGTGTTGGGGAACCATGGTCAGACGTTTTCACTGCTGGCTAACCAGGACATCTGCACTCCAATTAGTGATTCTAAAAAAGTGATGGAGCTACTGATTAATGTCCAAGAAAGGGTTAGTTTCAGACTTGACGTGACCACGATTAACCCTTACAGGGGTTGCGGGGTAACTCTCCTGTAGAGTGTGGAGTACCTCTCCTATAAGAGATGGAGTCCACTCACTCTGGTGCACAGAGCCCCCAGATCTGCACATCCTGGTGCTCTGTTCACCAAAAAAGGGGGTTTAATCAAGCAATCAAGTCTACTAACCCCTATCACATGTCATAAACCATTAAATTAGATGTCATTGGCTGGTTTACTCCATGAGAGGAGACAATGCTGGACAAGAACAGATCATTGACCTTTTTTTTTTTTTTTTTTTTTACAGTAGTGTTATTCTTTCTGTTCTTTTTTCATACAGTGGTTATGTATGGCTATTTTATTTCAATAAACTTTATTTAAAATAAATGCTTCTTTAACATTTAGTATTTATAACTATTGTTTGGCTAATTATTGACAACATCGATCACTAAGATGGTGTCTTAGTATTATGTGATGAATAGGCTCACTCTAACCCCCAACATTATCCTGGTAATCACCACCATCAGGGATGCCGGGAAGAGCCAGTTATGGTCAAGAACATCTACTGCTAGTCAGTATAAGCACAAAAATAATAACAGAACGTTTCTGTCTAATACATAATGCAGATTCTTCTCAAATGGTCAAAATCAATGTAATATTTATTTCACTTTTTTTTACAATGATATATTTCTGCCAAGATCATGACCGTGTGACTCTTAAGCTATTGAATCTTCCCTTTCTACTTTATTACAAAATAAAATTTTACTTTGTTTGTTTTACATGGAGGAGAAGAATCTGACGGCGGTCACTGAGTTTTCCCTCTTAGGAATCAGCCAAGATTTAAGAATGTTCCTATTCTGTCTTCTCCTGGTGGTTTACTGTGGGACAATATGCGGGAACCTCCTGATCATCACCCTGGTGTCCACCAGTAAGATCCTCCAGACTCCAATGTACTTCTTCATCTCACAACTCTCCATCAGTGACATTGTGGTGATCACAGATATTGTCCCCAACCTGCTCCACATCCTACTGAATAATGGGGCGGCCATTACTTTTACTGACTGTTTCACTCAAATGTATTTATTTTGTGCCTCTGAAGCCTGTGAGTGTCTTCTTCTCTCTTTGATGTCCTATGACAGATATGTGTCCATCTGTAACCCCCTCCGTTACTCCACCATCATGACAAGTGGACATTGTGTGATATTGTCTATACTCTTTTGTTTGATTGGATTTTCTATTATTCTTATTATAATCATAGAAATTGCAAGGCTTACATTTTGTGGGCACAATGTCATTGACCATTTATTCTGTGACCCTGTCCCCTTACTAGAACTCGCCTGTTCAGACACCTTTAATATCCATATGGAGATTTATATTTTGGGTGCTCCACTTGTATTAATCCCAACCACCATCATTGTAGTGTCTTATACTTCTATTGCTCGGGCAGTCTTAAGGATCCCATCCAGTACTGGTAGACAGAAAGCCTTCTCCACCTGTAGCTCCCACCTCATTGTGGTCTCCATATTCTACGGGGCTATATTTTGTGTTTATATCGTCCCACCAAAAGATATCACACTATCCATGAGTAAGATCCTCTCCCTGCTATATACTGTGTTTACTCCTCTGATCAACCCCATAATATACAGTCTGAGGAATAAAGATATTAAGAAAGCCGTACAGGAAATAATTCATAAGCATGTCATCTGGTAAATGAACAATAACATGGTCTTCATGGAACTTTTTTGCAGATTGTGTTTTTTTTAATCGCTGAAATAAAACTGAACTAGAACTAAAACATTCATTAAAATGCAAAATATATATGGGACAATACCAAGATATTTGGTATTACCTGATGTATTGTTTGCATTTTTATGAATTGTAATGAAAGTGATAGGAAGAAACATTACAATGTGCTCAGAGTTGGCTCCAACAATTTTATACATTTATAGAGAACAATTACACTGGTCAACATGATTTTTTTTTTCACAAAAACATTAAATAGCAATTATAGTACTCTGCTCAAAAAATAAAGGGAACACTTAAGCAACACAATGTAACTCCAAGCAACACTGACAGTAATCACTTTCACCTGCTGTTGTGCAAATGGAATAGACAGATGGAAATTATTGGCAATTATGGAGACACTCAATAAAGGAGGGTTCTACAGTTGGGACCACAGACCATATCTCATTACTAATGCTTTATGGCTGATGTTTTGGTCACTTTTGAATGTTGGTTGTGCTTTCACACTCGTGGTAGCCTGAGACAGACTCTACAACCCACACAAGTGGCTCAGGTAGTACAGCTCATCCAGAACGGCACATCAATGTGAGCTGTGGCAAGAAGATTTGCTGTGTCTGTCAGTGTAGTGTCCAGAGGCTGGAGACACTACCAGGAGACAGGCCAGTACACCAGGAGACGTTGAGAGGGCCATAGGATGGCAACAACCCAGCACCAGGACCGCTACCTCCACCTTTGTACAAGGAGGAACAGGAGGAGCACTGCCAGAGAAGAGGCGAGGCTTATTAGTATAAACATGTAAACAATTCCCAGTTCCCAGGTTCTTATCTTTATGGCTGTCTTATTTCAGTGATTTGTATAGTATGACATGAACCCATGTGAGACATTCATTCCATTCTCCAGAGTGTTAAATAGGCTGTGATGTCGCTGTTTCTTTGATTTAAAATTCCCTCTTAAAATCAAAATTTCCATGTCATTGGTGATATTATGATCTTCATTGCAGAAATGTTTTGACATGGGAAGGTCCATTCTCTGTTCTCTAATTGTATGGCGATGTGCGTTCATTCTCATTCTCAGTTTCTGACCGGTCTCTCCAACATACAGATTTTCAGTGGAACATTTGGTGCAAATTATCAAATACACTACATGCGGGGTGTTACAGGTGAACGTACCTGGGATTTCATTTTCCCTGTTAGAGTTTGGGATCTCTATCCTGTCAGTGGTCAGTATGTGAGGGCAGGTTTTTCACCTTTTCTGTCCGCATGGAAATGTTCCTGTGTTCCTGTGTTCCTGTGTGGAGGTGTCAGTGAGCTGCTGACAACCATATGCCTGAGGTTTGGTGGCTGTCTGTAGCACAGGAGAGGGGGGTCTGGAAATATGGATGTTAAACGGTTGTCTTTTTGCAGTAGTGGATGTAATTTGTATGTGATTCCTCTCAGCGTCTCCAGGTGGGGGTTATATGTGACGACTAGGGGCACCCGATTGTTTTCTTGTTTGGTATTGTATCTTAATAAATCCGATCTTGGTATTCTGGTGGCCCTGGTGATTTGGTTTTCAACTGTTCTTGCATGGCAAACCTGCCTCAGGTGTTTTAGGGAGGTTATACAGGCACGTGGAGTCCACACACACTACTGAGCCTCTTTTTCTCCTATCAGTATGTCTTTGTAGAATTTCAGGAAATCCACACAAACATGGGGAGAACGTACAAACTCCTTGCAGATGTTGAACCCAGGACTCCAGCGCTGCACGACTGCAGTGCTAACCACTGAGCCACCGTGTTGCCCCCTACTCAGCCTCATACTGACATGTTTTAAGGACATTACATCAAAGTTGGGTCAGCCTGTAATGTGTTTTTCAACTTTAATTTTGGGGGTGACTCCAAATCCAGGCCTCCATTGGTTAATACATTTGATTTCCATTGATGATTTGTGTGTGATTTTGTTGTCATCACATTCAACTTTGTACAGAATAAAGTATTCAATGAGAAGATTTCATTCAGATCTAGGAGGTGTTATTGGAGGGGGCCCTTTATTTTTTGAAGTAGTTTAGTATTTCACATCCTGAATGTTGTCAGAATTGTTCCATCAGGCTCAGTTTTTTTGTAACATGAATTCAAAAGTTAGTTTAAGGACCAGTATTTTACATAATGGTAATTCCTTACCATCAATCCCTGCTGCACATGCTACTGATAGCAAAGAAGGAAAGTTCTGGGTGGCAATTTGGATACACAAATTCTGCTGTTTCTTATATGAATGGGATAAGCAGGGATAAGACATCTCATTATATTAGGAAGGAATGGCCTAAACGGGAATCTCTTGTTCCTGGTCAAAACTTTGTGTCAAATGTACCTTTAGTGAATCTTACAAAAGTCTACCTGCCTCCACTGCAAATTAAGCTCCGGTTTCTGAAAAAATTTGCAAAAGTAATCGATAAAACTTCTGCTGCATTTATGCATTTAAAATCAAAATTTCCAAATGTTAGTGATATAAAAGTCAAAGCATTTTTATAGGGCTACAAATAGGATTGGTCATGGATGACAAAATTTCAGGAACTGTTAATTCCATTGCAATAAGCAGCCTGGCCGTCCTTCAACAATGTCTCCTCTTCTTTTCTTGGAAATTATAAAGCAGCAAACGACAGTGATACAATGTGTGATCTTGTGGAATCATACCAAGCTATGGGATGCAACGTGTCCTTACAACTTCATGACTTGGACTCCCACCCGGACTTCTTCCCAGAAAATCTTGGTGCTGTCAGTGACCAGCATGGGGAGCGTTTTCTTTTTTTTTTTTTTTTTTTTTATAATAATTTTTATTGATTTTCAAAAAGTATAGACATACCAAAATTGAGCATGCACATATAAAGAAGGCACAGCTTCTGCGAAAATACAATGGTAAAAGATACATATGCATGGTGTCATACATTAGGAAATAAGAATACCAAAAAATTACATACAAGGAAAGGGTATTCCAATGAGGTCAACATGACCATTACCAATGAAAATGAACAATAAATAAAGGGGGAGTTAAGGATAATCGTGAGAAAAACCAAAAATGACGTGGCAAGCAGTATCTGAGAACCTAGGTCACTAGGAAGAGATGAAAGAAGACGTACCCAGAAAAATGCGGGAGGGGGGTGGGAAGGTTTGGATAGGCCGGGGGGCAGGAGGGATGAGGGTGGGTAAGGGGGGGGGAGGGGGGGTGGAAGGGAAGTAGGCCTGATAATCCACTAGATCTCTGAATGGCTAATAGTACATTACGAATTCAAACGTTTCCATGGCTCCCAAGTGTTAAGGAAAGCCTGGTGCCTTCGCAGACGCCAGCTAGAGAGTTCTTCGAACCTGGCAATCTGATTCACTTTAGCAATCCACTCAGCTCTGGTTGGCGGTTCAGAGTTCAACCATCTGCCCGGAATCAGAGAGTTCGCTGCCGACAACAAATAGGAGACTAAGTTGGACCTGGATGGGGCATAATCGGAGCTAGGCAATGAAAGAATAACCATAGAGGGGAGAATAGTGAAGGGCTGCGAGGTAATTTTCCTGACAGTGTCCTGGATGTCATCCCAGAAGGCGCGAATTAGTGGACATTGCCACCAAATGTGGAAAAGGGTACCTGTGTGCATTTTACATCTCCAGCATAACTCTGAGACACCCAGTTTCATGCGTGAGAGCCGTTCAGGGGTGTGATACCATCTTGTCAATAATTTAAATTGCGTTTCCTGTAGGCGCACACACGGAGAAAAACCATGAGAGTTGCTTAGGACAACACTGACCTGCTCATCCGTTAGTTTGAGCCCCAGATCGGACTCCCAAGACGAGACATAGGCGGGTTTATAAAACACTTTCGGGCTAATGTAGTGCTTCAAGACAAAGGATGTCTTGTTCAGCTGTGAGTTGTTCGCCAAAACTGAGCGTTCAAAGGGCATGAGTGCCGTACGCGGTCTGTAGGCCTGTAACCAATCACCCGTCAACTTAGATAAGTGATGTTTTTGGAGAAAGGAGAGTGTAGAACGGGGTAGGCGTGATTCCAGCCTGTCACAATCAATCTCAGAGTTACTATCCAAATTATCAACCAGCCTATGCGGCAGAAGACGTTCCCAAACATCGCCGTAGGAGGAGTGAGAATGACCCAACTGTGAGGGAATGAGACCTACAGGAAACATGAGTGAGGAATCTGGGGCCAACTGTCCCCTCATGTCCCTCCAAGTCTCGCAAGCTCCCAGCAAAAGCTGATCTATATCTTTTGGACGATGTCCAGGTGTCCCATAGAGCCAGAGATCTGCCTGGGATCGTGCCCCAAAAGTATTCAAAGAAATGTTTGAGATCAGAGAAGGGGTAGAGATATTGGTCAGGTCTACCCACCGTTTCAGCTGTACCGCCTTATAATAGTCGGTGACACTTGGCATATCTATACCACCTTCCGTCTTTTTCCTCATGAGGAGCGAGAGAGGGAGCCTGGATTTCTTGCCGTTCCAAAGGAATGTCGCAAACATGGATTTGATTTCAGTGTAACTCCTAGGTACTTCAAGGACTTGGATGACCACTTGAACGGAGAGGTGGATGCGAGAGAGGCGACCTTAGAATTCGGGAGGGTAATATTCAGAACTTCCGACTTATCTAAATTGGCTTTATAGCCTGAGATCCAGCCGTATTGGGACAACAAACTTATAATGGTGGGTAAGCCTTTCTCTGGATTAGAGACCAGAAATAATACATCATCCGCAAAAGCCGCGGAATAAAGTTGGTAATCACCTATTTGGAGTCCCGATACATCTGGATGGAGGCGAACAGTTTGCAAAAGGGGTTCTAGCACCAGTAAGAAGAGCGAGGGGGAGAGAGGGCAGCCCTGTCTCGTGCCATTTTTGATGTGGAAGCTCGGAGACAATGTATCATTAATTTTGAGTTTAGCATGAGGCGAATTGTAAAGTGAAAATATGGCCTTGATAAACTGGGGCGGGAAGCTAAACTTTTCAAGTGTTGCGTGCATAAAACTCCAGTCCACTCTATCAAATGCTTTTTCGGTATCCAGACCGAGCAGAACTACTTTAGATCTATGTTTACGAGCATGTGTAATGGCATGGAGCAAGCGGTGGGAATTATCCCTGCCCTCTCTCCCCGTCACGAACCCCGCCTAGTCTGGGTGAATAAGGTGTGGGATCAGGGGTTTGATTCTGGTGGCCAATATTTTTGCCCAGATTTTAAGGTCCAAATTGAGAAGGGATATGGGGCGATAACTGCCACAAGACAGGGGGTCCTTCCCTTCCTTGGGTAAGAGTGTAATGTGTGCCTCTTGGGCTTGGCTGGGGAGGGATTTACCCTGAAGGAGTGCATTACACGAGTTGGCAAAATGGGAGATGAGTTCAGACTGAAAAATTTTATAATATTGCAGCGGAAAGCCGTCCGGGCCTGGGCTTTTCCCAGTAGGAAAGCTGTTGAGTACCTGTTTAATTTCCTCATGGGAAATGGGGTCTAACAAGGCTGTCGCCTCTTCCTCCGATAAGGAGGGCAGGGGTACAGCTTCCAGAAAGGCTTTCCTCTCTCTCGCCTTATCCTCTGTGTCAGAGGGTGAATCTTCGGCATTAAGGTTGTATAGAGAGGAATAAAATGTGAGAAAGGCGGAAGTGATATCTGGGGTAGAAGTATGGGAAGCACCTGTCTGATCTCTGATTTTTGAAATGAAACATTTAGCTTTCCTCTTCTTAATCAGGGACGTCATCAATTTCCCACTCTTATCCCCGTGAGCGTAAAGTTTATGTTGGAAGTGTAGAAACTGCTTTGCTGTACGTGCGTTTATTAGGTCTCTAAGCTCCTCTCTCAGCTTGAACAATTTTTCGTGTAGTCTGCGTTGAGTGCTTAATTTTCTGAGGCGTTCTATTTTCGCAATCTCAGAGAGGAGGGAGTCCATTTTTTCCCGCGACTCCTTCTTAGCTTTGGAAGCGAGGGAAATGAAAATTCCCCTTATAACAGATTTATGGGCTTCCCATGTAATCACGGGGCAGGTGTCCGGGTTCGCGTTCAGCTCAAAATACATATCAAGGTGACTTTTAACCGTCGCGTGAAAGTCTGCTCTGTCTAACAAGGCTTCATTTAGGCGCCAATTCCAATCTCGTCTAGGGAGCCGATCCAGAGTCAAAGCCGTCCAAACCGGGGCGTGGTCCGAAACCGAAATCAAGTCAATACGTGAGTCCAGGGAGTTACAGACCATAGATCTGGACACAAATATGTAGTCCAGTCTCTGGTACGATTTTCTAGGGTTGGAGTAAAATGAGTAATCTCTCAATGAGGGATTGTGTGTGCGCCACAGGTCTACCAAATTTGCCTCTGACAGCGCCTGATTTAGTTTACCAAGCGCCTTCTGGGATATGGAGGAGACCCCCGAAGAGGAATCTAAAGCTGGAGTGAGAGTGACATTTAGGTCCCCTGCTAGGATCACCTGGCCCTCAGCAAACAGCTCTAATACCTTCAACACCGACAGAAGCCAACCTACTTGGCCCTTGTTAGGGGCGTATACATTCGCAAACGTGTACGCCTGGGAAGCTATCGTGCCCTTTAATAAAAGGACTCTGCCCTCCGGGTCTTCATAAGTCTGTGAGCATTGAAACGGGACTGAGCTGTGAAACAATATGGAGACTCCGCACGTGCGTTTAATCGAGTTCGTGGAGTGGAAGCCTAAAGGAAAAGCATTAGTAGGGAGTCTGGGAATGGAACCAGATTTAAAATGAGTCTCCTGTAGGAAAGCAACATTCGTGCGGAGCCGTTTGAGGATTGTAAAGATTTGAGAACGTTTATTGGGAGAGTTCATCCCATTAGTGTTATAGGATGTGAACACTAGTTTAGCCATGGGTCCGGCGTAGGGTCAGGGAGGTATGATGTTAAAGGCCCAGGTAAAGGGAACACGTAGGGGAGGGGGGGGGAGGGAAGGTTGGGAGAGAGTGAGCAAGAGGGGGAGGAGGGTACAACTAGAAGTAATCAGTAAAAAAAAACCGGGAGATTGCAAATGACAGAAGTGGTTCTCACTGCAAATAACAACCACAGTGTAATGTGAAAGGCAATCAACAATATAAAGCAATAACAGTCAAATTATGCGTATTATAGCAGCGGCAAGCCTGATATCCGCTAGCTATGCAAAACACTGTCCAAACGACAGCTAAACGGAGGTAGGAGATAAAGTCCAATCGTGGTCATCGGCCGACCACTCCAAACAGGAGGTAGATAACTATACAAAGAAGGTGAAAAGGGGGGAGCAGTTAAAGAGGGGGTGGACACATAGCATAGAGGGTAGGAGACCCTGGAGGTAGGCATAAGAGGCAGAGGAGGGGGGGGGAGGGGGGGGGGAATGAGTTGAGGGGGGAAAAACAGAGAGAGCATGAAAGACACATATAACCGGCGTAACAATTAGCAGACCAGAAGATCCCAAAATCAGCACCTGCCCGATAAGGACAGACGCAATCATTGGCTAATCACATAGGAAACTAGAGATTGAGGCTCCCCACGAAACATACCCGCACAACCCACATAAGCTGGATAGGTTGAACCGCTGCGTGTGTGCAATGCAGGGTCTGGGAAAGGGCGGCCACCCGGGGCCGCGGGGCCCATCCTCGGTACCCCAGGGCCACGGGCAGGAACCCCCCCCAAGGATATAAGAACACTAAGCAATAAAAATGCCAAAGAACTAGTATAAATCAGATTGCCGCAAGTAATCTGTCACCAACACTGCCAGTATGTGAAACATGACTTAAGACCCGGCGTAGCATGAGAATAAAGAAAACCATAAATATAAGCAATACTGAGTCGCTCTGGGTGTGGGTCCAGAACACAAGTTCAAAAAACTGCGAAGATGCGCCAAAGGAGAAGTGCCAAAAGAGAAGTCCAGGGTCTGGGTGAAGTCGTATAGGGTCCTGAAAAACCAGGGTTCAGGGGACAAGTGTCTTCCTTGCCTTGGGAGACTTTGGCTTATACGGGCGATCCGGCCCGGTGATGCTGGGAAGCGAAGGCCAAGCAGTTATGTCCATATTGAGAGCCTGCCAGGAGGGAATGGGAATAGGCTGGATGCCCAACAGGGGCCACGCGGCTTCGAGGTCTGCAGGCGAGCGTATCACAATTCTGCGGCCCTGCTTCAGGACTGCCAGCCCAAATGGAAACAACCACATGTATTGTAGGCCTTTCTCCTTCAATGCCTCTAGCAGCGGGCGCAGCATGCGCCGCTTAGATAGGGTTACCGGAGCCAAGTCCTGATAAAGTTGTACCTCTGATTGTTCATATTGAACAGGCCTCTTTGCCCTGGCCGCGGTCAGGATCTCCACAGTGTCTACTGAATTCAAAAGTCCGCATATAATATCTCTGGGAGGATCGGTGGTTGCGGGTTTAGGCCGCACAGCACGGTGTACTCTTTCAATTTGGATAGCCCCAGCCCTCTCCTGGCCCAGGAGCGATGTAAAGATAGACGCCATGATGTCTCTCAAATCCTCCGGGGGGTAGGATTCAGGCAGACCCTTCAGACGTATGTTTCTGCGTCTGTTTCGATTTTCCAAATCCTCTAACATATCACTTGCTCTATTAATGTGGGCATGATGTAACACGACATGCTGTTCTACGGTGGTGGAGTGAGTGGCGAGAGCCGAGTAGGCCGACTCCACCGACGACACTCTGCCCCCCAGGCTTTGCATGTCTTCCCTGAGGGCTGCTAATTCCGACATAATCGGGGCTACCGTATGTGAGAGTAGTTTGCGCATAAAGGACTTAGTAACTAGAGCCGAAGAGTTGGTATCTGACCTGTCCGCGCTGGTCACGCTTTCCATATCCGAGTCCTCGGCAGTGTACTCCTCCTGCACTTCCCCCTGCGCCATCTTGCGCGCCAAGGCCGGGGACCTGGCCGGCTTCTTCTTAAAGAATTTGTGCATTTCCCCCTGCTGATTCCTCCCGATGGGTGTACCGGGGGTCTCCTGGCTCTTGTCTCGCCCGTTCTTCCCCATTTGTGCTACTGTTCGTTAAGTTTGGAGTGGGTAAGGCCGATTCACAGACGGAGCTGCAGGCTCAGATGTCCATCTGTGTTGACGGTTAGGCTCCGCCCCCCGGGGAGCGTTTTCATCAGCAGATTTCTACAATGGAACGAAGGTACCAAGACAAGTGGAGCAGCACCCGACTGGCGGACTCTTGTTGGACTACAAAGAGAGACATCCCGAATGCAAAATATTCCCGTAAATCATGAAAGAAATTTTAAATAAACTGTGTTTTAAATAATCTTGATTGAGTATGTTTTATGTTACTATTACTATTCCCATTAACGTTTAAATGCCTGTCACAAAAAAACCTGCATGATGGAAAAAAAAAATCTGAAAACATATTTGAAATCAGTACAAAAAATACTTTGAAATTCTTAACGAAGTTGTCAAGTTTAATGGTACCTAGAGTGCACCCCTCAGCACCTATCCATCTGAAGTGCTCTTCCAATTCCTAGATTTAACCTGCAGATGCCTAAAATATTTCACTCTCTTTTCTCACCTCCACATTGAGCCATGGTTGCAGTGGACTGGATCTCCCTGTAGTAAAGCGTTACATACAAGTGAGAGTTGGGGAGACAGGATCTATTGAAACTTCTTGTAATAAAGAAGAGGGTAGCCGTCAGGCCTGGGGACTTTTGCCGGCAGGGAAATTTTTGATTACTTCAATTAGTTCTTTCAAAAACATTGGTTCCACCAAGGAAGGGGTGATCTCCTCTGCTACCCTGGGCAGGGAGAGTCGGGACAAGAAACTCTCCATCGTCTGAGCGACTGTGGCTCTGGGGGATCTCTGTTTTTTAAAATTATAAAGATCTGAGTAGAAAAGACAAATGTCTTTCGTGGCAGAAGTCAATCCTCCCGTCCTGCGCCTGAAGGCAGAGATGTAGGATCTAGACTTGCATTTGTGAATTAATGATGACATGAGATGACTATCCTTGTTGCCAAGTGCATACAGATGCTTGTGATAGTGCCAGTAGTGTTTGGCGGATTTGGCATTCGGCATGTCCAGGAGTTTTTCTCTAAGTGATGTGAGTTTTGTTAGTAATAGATGAGCCCTTGATATTTTATGAGTCCTCTCACGGACGCTATAAGCTTCAGAGTATCATCCAGGGTTTTTTGGTGTTCTCTCCTGATTTTGGAGGCCATGGAGATAATAACTCCTCTCATATATGCTTTGTGTGTTTCCCATAACACTGGTGGTGTGGCGTCTGGGGTGGAGTTAGTTTCAAAGAAGTCTTTGAGGTGTTTATTCAAAAGAATTCAAGAGAGACTCATTAAGTTTCCAGGTCCATTTGCCCCTCGGCACATTTCGCATCTCTATGGAGACTGATACCTGGACATGGTCAGACACCATTATCGATCCTATTCGAGAATTAACCAAGAGGAGAAGCAAGTCATAGAAGACAAACAGATGGTCGATTATATGGTATGAGATCCCTGATTGGGAGTAAAAGGTATAGTCTTTAACTGTAGGGTGATGGGTTCTCCATATATCTACTAAGTTCAGGTCCTGAAGAGCTTTTACCAGTGCACCCAGAGATCTCTGTGAAAAAGGCGAAGTTGAGGAGGTGGAATCGAAGACGTGATTTAGAGCCACATTCAAGTCTCCATCTAGACCAACTTGACCTTCCCAAAAGAAGCTCAGAGACTGAAGAGTATTAATAAGCCAGGATACCTGACCCTTGTGTGGAGCACAGATGTTCACAAAGGTCTATAGAACCGATGATATGGTGCCCTTCATAAAGAGTGCTCTTCCTTCCACATCAGAGTATTGTTCAGTGAGGTGGAAAAGAAGCCTGGAACCAAAGAAGATGGAGACCTCTTTCAAAGCTGACTGTGGATCTGTGCTATGGAAGCTCTTGGAGAAATCCTGGGTGGGAAACTTGGGGATCTTGGTACTTTTAAAGTGTGTTTCCTGCAGGAATGCTACATCAGTTTTCAGTTTATGAAGGAGAATGAAGATGTGATGGCGCTTGTTGGGTAAGTTGTAACATTTAGCATTGAACATCGTGCAGACAAGAGAGGCTGTGGTAGGCAAACCGGTGAGATCTGGGTTGGCAGTATGTGCCATCTGGAGAACAATCTCGAGGTGACTGGAGAGCGTTTGGGGATTAAAGAAAGGCAGAGAAGGCAAGAAGTCAGATAGGAGAGTAGGAGAGAAACTGTAGTCACTTTGCCAGAAATTCCTTTGGCAAACCTGAGTAGAAGAAGGGTATTGGACTCTTTGACAATAATATAATGCAATCCAGTTGAGACATTGGCTGGACAATGACAAATATTCTGGGAAATTTCAGTATCCATCATTATAAAGAGACCTACTAAACTCGAGACAATAGTGATAAGAAACATACTCATTAAAGGAGTAATCCAAGTTTGGAATAAAATTAGGGAGTGCCTGGGTCTCAGACGATTACCATTGCAAGTAATCCCAGCAAAATTCTCAACTTGCTTTGTGCCATATTATTAATGTTTGTAAGATTTTATACCTTCATTAGGAGGGAGAGTCTCTGACCTTGGACTTTGTTATCATTCTGCCCACATGTGAGTGTGTTAGCCAATAAGTGGCTTAGCCATTGTTTCATGTATCGCTCAAGTGTTGGCCAAAGGAGGTCAGAACCTCTTGGAACATGAGCTGAGATTCTTCACTGGAGTCCTAGCCATTGTCTATACATTTATGTATGTTTATGCTCACTGAAAAATCCCTTTAATAATGACCACTGGTTTTCTAATCTTTAAACCAGTCTAATGTGGCGAACTTCTCATAAATCTTTGGTTAAGTGCTCCTTTAAGTCTCCTAACCAATGACTTATGTAATACATTTTTTTTTATATATATAGATTTTATTTGATACAGATTTTCTTTACAACAAACTGTTAATCTTTCACAATAATAATCAGCAATTACATTAAGCAAAGATTCTCGAGGAAACCAAAAAATCTCCCAGGACTCATTTACCTTCCACCTGCTCTATTATTTAGTATATAAAGATCTAGACTTAGCCGCATTCTGGTCACATTCATGGATCTTATGGCCTCACAACATCTCGGCTGCCGGCTTTTGCTTTTGGGATTTTTCCTTACAAAACAAATTACAATAGAAAGAAAATACGGATTAAGTTTAAAATATTAACAGAAAATAACACAACCCAGATTGCTAAAGACTCTTCTCAAATGATCTAAATCAATTGAACACTATATATATATATATATATTTTTTTTTTTTTACACTGATACATTTCTTCCAAGAACATGATCATGTAACTCTTAAGCTATTGAATCTTCCCATTTTAGATTGTTGCATCATAAAATATAATTTGTATTACATGGAGGAGAATCTGACGGCCGTCACTGAGTTTTTCCTTTTAGGATTTCAAATTAGCCAAGATTTAAGAATTTTTCTGTTCTGTCTTTTCCTGGTGGTTTACTGTGGGACAATATGTGGGAACCTCCTGATCATTACCCTGGTGTCCACCAGTAAGATCCTCCACACCCCAATGTACTTCTTCATCTCACAACTCTCCATCAGTGACATTATGGTGATCACAGATATTGTCCCCAAGATTCTCCACGTCCTACTGAATAATGGGGGGACCATTACTTTTATTGACTGTATCACTCAGTTATATTTTATATGTGCCTCCGAAGCTTCTGAGTGTCTTCTATTGGCTGTGATGTCCTATGACAGATATGTGGCCATCTGTAATCCCCTCCGTTACTCCACCATCATGACCAGTGGACATTGTGTGATATTGTATATTACTTGTTGGTTGGCTGGATTTTCTATTATTCTGATTCACGTCATAGAAACTGCCAAGCTTACATTTTGTGGACCCAATGTCATTGACCATTTATTCTGTGACATTGTCCCCTTACTAGAACTTTCTTGCTCTGACCCCTTCATTGTTCAGTTAGAGATTTATTTACTAAGTGTTCCAGTTGTCTTTACCCCAACCACCATCATTGTAGTGTCTTATACTTATATTGTCCGGGCAGTCTTAAGGATCCCATCCAGTACTGGTAGACAGAAAGCCTTCTCCACCTGTAGCTCCCACCTCATTGTGGTCTCCATATTCTACTGGACCATGTTCAGTGTTTATGTTGTCCCAACAAAATATCTCACAATCTCCATGAGTAAGATCCTCTCCTTGCTATATACCGTGTTTACTCCATTTATTAACCCCATTATATACAGTCTGAGGAATAAAGATATTAGGAAAGCCGTACAGGAAGTATTTCCTAAGCGTGTGATCTGGTAAATTATCAATAACTTGGCCTTCACTGAGGTTTTTTTGAAGATTTTTTTTTTCTTAATCCGTGAAATAAAACTGAACTAAAAGATAATTTTCATATTATGAAAGGTTCATTAACTACTTCAGTACTGGGCAAATTTGTGCTCCAGGACCAGACACATTTTAGGTTTATTTTGTATGTGCGGTTTTGAGGGCTGTAACATTTTTCTCATACATCTCATTCAACTAAGTTTTGCCTCTTTTTTTGGGGGGGGCACATAGGGCTTTATTTTTATGTTGTTTTTATTTTTGAATGTGTTTTAATTTTTTCATACGTACAGGTGGCCCTCAAAGTTCAAGACCAATCAGGTAGCAGAGGAGTGGGGTAAGGCAAACACAAACCAGCTGGACATAAATTCTTCCAGAACCCCTATTGACAAGGCACTACGCGTTTCGGGCACTAGCCCTTTCTCAAGTGCATATAGGTCTGTTTAATTTGTCTGCAGCGTCTGATGTCACTTGACATATATGCACTTGAGAAAGGGCTAGTGCCCGAAACGCGTAGTGCCTTGTCAATAAAGGTTCTGGAAGAATTTATGTCCAGCTGGTTTGTGCGTACCTTACCCCACTCCTCTACAACCTGATTGGTCTTGAACTTTGAGGGCCACCTGTATGTTTAATTTTTTGCGAGCCTTGACTGTCGCAAGGGGACTAGCTGCTGCCACCACACTTTAATTCTGTGTGCTAATAGTGTTGTGATTTGTCACATCACAGCACAACAAGGTAAGGGGATTTAATTTATGCCTATTGCCTCATCTTATCGGGAATACTACACTATTGGCACTCGGTGTCTCTCTCTTTTCTTTTTTCTTAATTTTTTTATATCTGGGAAAATATAAACATAATAGGAGGGAAATTGTGTCTGGTTTTCACTTTTCTTTTTTTAAATTTTTTTATTTAATAACACAAAGTGCAACTGAAAAACTTTATAAAATAGTTTTTCCTCTCTATTACGGTAAGTTTTATTTTATATGGTGTCATCGGGGGTGGGGATATAACCTTTAATGATGTCATTTTATTGGCATATTATTTTACTTATTATTTTACTTATTTTTTTAATTATTTTATTTCATTTTTTAAAACTTAATTTTTTATTTTTTATTTTTTTTTCAGATGGTGTCCCCATAAGGTCATAAGAGACCTTTGGGGACATCTGATCACTTTTTTTTTTTTTTTGTATTGGAGGCTGATTTCTCCTATAACCGGGGCAGGTACATTTAGCCCCATTTGCAGGAGGGATACAGCCTCCTGCACGCTGTATACACAGTATACAAAGCTGATCTGGGTCCTGTAGGACCCAGTAGCTCTTGCAAGACGCTGCTCCCAGTGGATCACGTGACCATCATCATCATGCATCATGATGCATCAGCATCATGGCTGCGCCCATTGCCGTGTATACAGCGCTCATTGGGCTCATATACACGGCGATTGAGAAAGCAGGGAAGGGAATAAACCTTCCCTGTCTTCTCTCTGGGAGCTCCGGCTGAAGTTACAGCCGGCTCCCAGTGAAAGCAGCTGCACGATCTTGTGCAGCTGCTGTGTTCTGATTGGACGTACCGGTACGTCCTGTCAGAACAAGGCAACCACTATCCGGACATATATAGTCTATGGGCGGTCCGGAAGTGATTAACATGCAAACTATACATGGGACAATACCAAAAAATCTCATGTCCCACTTATTAGGCTGAATCTATACTGAGCCTTATCAGGAGGATATTTTGATTCTGCCTTATGTATTGTTGGCATTTTAATGAATTGTAAATAAAGTTATGTTTAATTTAGTTTTTTTCTCTAGGATCACACTTGCATTTGCCTTTCAGTTCCTTGGGTCAGCTTGGGAACAACTTGAGAAACAAAAACCTAATCTGTTTAAAATTCAGTTACCTGTGGAAACCAGCAGACTCTATAGATTACAATGGAGACTACCAGGTTTGTACCCAGTCTCCAAAAGCAGAATGGGGAACAGAGTCCTTGAGTGCTCACCAGGGTTGGGCGATCGGGATCGGAAAAGAACGGATCCCGATCGGTGATCGAGCAAATTTCACAATCGAGATCGGCTGGAAAATGATCGGAAATCGTATTTTGAAATCTGAAGATCGACTCAACCCTAAAAGCGACTTTTCCTATAGAGAAGCATTGACTAGCGTTCAGCGATCGGGAAAGATTGGATCTCGATCGGCGATCGAGCAAATTTGACGATCGCAAACCGGATTTTAAAATGGATCCTAAAATCTCAAGATCGGCTCAACCCCACTTCTCACCAAGCATAGATGTGAACATACATGTGAAAATGTTCTGCAGATTCCCGTCATGTAACTGTATTGTTACTGTTTTGCTCCTGGCGGTGGATTTTTTTTTCTTCTTGTCTACTATAAATTACAATGTGTTCTCCCATTCTTCAATAGCTCAGGATGTTATTAGGTTGATGCTCAAGAGAAAGGTCACTGGTTCATATCCTGGATCCACCATGAAGAAGATTTCCCAAGAAAAGAGACACAGCCTCACCCAGCTAATTGTCAACTGGAAACATATTAATACAAAAAGGGGCGAACAGATCAAGATATTAAAGGAATTGTCAAGTTTGGTGGATGGACCCTGATGATAGGAAGTTATTTCACAATCAAAGGAGTTGGATAGTTGACTAGGATCGATGGTGGTCTTAGTGCTGAGCTATATCTGAGAATCCTACAAGACAAGTTACTTCATATACTAGAGTACTATGGGTATGACAAGTACAACATGGTGTTCCAGCAGGACAACAACTCAAAGCATCCATCGAAATTAGTGAAAAAAAAAAAAAATGGTTCAATGACAATGAATAGAGGTGCTGAGTTTGCCCTTGAAGTGTCCAGATCCAACAGAACACGTGTGGGTAGAGTTAAACAAAAAAATGTATTTGTACCCAAGTGAGTTGACCAGTAGACCAGTAAGCACCAACATTGTAGAAGAGACCTGGGATCAGATTTTGGTCGAGATCATCCTTGAACAATTCAGGAAGTGATGAAAGCCAAAGGTGGATTCACAAATATTAAATTTATATTTTTAGGAGCAAAACAGTAACAGTGTAGTTACAGGACTAGAATCTCCATTACTAATAATATGCTGAATAGTTACAAGTCACATTTATGTATGAGATAGTCAAGATGGTGCCTATAATATGATGGGAGTGTCATGTTTCAAGCTGTAGTGGATGGTGAGATGTGGAGCCTGGGAGTCACAAGGTCAGAACATTGTTACTAGAGATGAGCAAACAGTGAAATATTCGAGATTTGAGATTCGTTTCGAGTAGAGCCTCAATATTCGACTACTCAATCGAGTATTGAATCCCATTATAGTCTATGGGAAAAAATGCTTGTTTCAGGGGAAACCACTATTCTACTAAGGGAGAGTCACCAAGTCCACGAGTAGCAGGAGGAGAGTGTTGAGGGGGAGCGCTGTGCAGTTAAAGTACATGGACCCCATTATAGTCTATGAGGACAGTGAGCTTTAACTGCAAAACGCTTGTAGTTGCGCTGATAAAAAGTCAGCTCCCTCGTAACAGCAAGCTGCCAGCTCTCCCAACTAGCAAGGACGAGCCTTCTGCAGAACCAGCGTTGATTTGCTGCAGGCTCATCCTTGCTAGTCAGGAGAGATGGCAGCTTGCTGTTACAAGGGAGATGCCTTTTTCTCATAGGAATGAATAGACCAGCGTTAATAGGCCATTGTACAGTATTCGGCCAATCCACGCTGGTCCTGCCGGAGGCTCATCTGTGAGGAGGCGGAGTCTAAAATAGGACCACAATGGAGACTGCTGTGGTCCGATCTTAGACTCCGCCTCCTCAAAGACGAGTATCCGGCAGAACCAGCATTGATTGGCCAAATGCTGTACACGGGCCAATCAATGCTGGTCTATTCATTCCTTTGAGAAAAAGCAAGCTCCCTCATAACAGCAAGCTTCCAGCTCTCCTGACTAGCAAGAATGAGCCTGCTGCAGAACTAGCGTTGATTTGCCGAATGCTATACACTGTATACTACCTACAGTGTACAGCATTCGGCCAATCAACGCTGGCTCTGAATCAAATATTTACTGTGAATAGCTAGTATTATTCAATCAAGTACAAATATTTTGAATACCGTAGTATTAGATCGAATACCTACTCACTCATCTCTAATTGTTACCCTTTTGCTAGTCAACATATATATGGGCTTAAATGTTTCCTCAAAGGTACAAGCCCATACGTAGAGCGTAAAATGAGTATTCCCCTTTAAATGTAACAGATTGCTTCTTAAGTAAATTTTGGTGCAAATTTTTAATTTGTACTTTTTTTGTTTTTCAGTTGGGTTTATGACTTTTGGTGGATCTCTATGTCCTGCTCAGTATTATGGTGCCTCATCTCTCCATGGGGTTCTAATATGACGTAAGTTAGAGGTGTCCGAGATAGTGGAGGTCCCCCACTGTGGTATGGGTCTATGTATAGACATAGGTGGGGCATTAGTTAAGTGCGCACTGGCCCAAGTGATTCATGCGGCCACATTAAAGTTTTTGATACGGCAGAGTAACATGCAGTAGCTGAGAAGGACATTATACATCCTTTGGTAGATAATATGGGGGTTATATCCATGGGTTGATGCACTACATTATATATGTTATGTGTGGCCATGTTTATGCCTTGTTTCATGGGGTTTTAATGAAAGTATATAGAGTATATAGAACTTGGTGATTATAGGAAATTAATGACTAATTGGCTCTTTGTTTTATATATATATATATATATATATATATATATATATATATATATATATATATATATATATACTAGAGGGAGGACCCGGCTTCGCACGGGTATATTACATTTTATGTTTGTGTAGTGGCCCCATAAGAATTGTCCAATTTTGCATTGATGTATTTTGTATGTGATTTGTGTGTATGTCCATAAGCGTCATGTGATTATGTGTATCTCATTTTGAATGTCAGTGAAAAACCTGTGATCAGTTGTTATGGATACCTGGAGTAAAGCTGTATCTAATCCTTCCCCGTGTAGTACTGTGTTTAGATGCAAGTATCCAATCCTTGTTGGTGTGGTACTTTGTGCAGATGCACATATCTAATCCTCCCCGTGTGGTATTGTGTGAAGAGGCGCGTATCTAATCCTCCAGTAAGTGAAACTGTGTGCAGACACGCGTATCTAATGACTCTGGTGTGTGGTACTGTGTGCAGATGCGCGTATCTAATACTCTGGCGTGTGGTACTGTGTGCAGATACGCGTATCTAATCCTCCCCCATGTGGAACTGTGTGCTGAGGCGCGTATCTAATTCTCTGGCATGTGGTACTGTGTGCTGAGGCCTGTATCTAATCCTCCAAAGTGTGGTACTGTGTTCAGATGCATGAATCTAATCCTCCCCTGTGTGGTATTATGTGAAGAGGCGCGTATCTAATCCTACGGTGTGTGGAACTGTGTGTAGACGCGCGTATCTAATCCTACAACATGTGGTACTGTGTGCAGACGTGTGTATCTAATCATATGGTGTGTACAACTGTGTGAAGATGCGTGTATCCAATCCTCTGGCATGTGGTATTGTGTGCAGACGCATGTATCCAATCCCCCGGCGTATGGTACTGTGTGCAGACGCTCGTATCTAATCCTCTGGCGTGTGAGACTGTGTGCAGATGCACGTATCTAATACTACGGCATGTGGTACAATATGCAGACGTGCGTTTCTAATCCTCCGGCATATGGAACTGTGTGCAGATGTGCATATCCAATCCTCTGGCGTGTGGTACTGTGTGCAGATGCGCATATCTAATCCTTCCCCGTGTGATACTGTGTGTAGAAACGCGTATCTAATCCTCTGGCGGTGGTACTATGTGAAGACATTCGTATCTAATCCTCTGGCGTGTTGAACTGTGTGCAGATGTGCGTATCTAATCCTCCCCCGTGTGGTACTTAGAGCAGACACACGTATCTAATCCTTCAGCGTGTGTAATTGTGTGCAGACGCGCACATCTAACAGTCAGTCGTGTGGTACTGTGTGCAGATGCACGTATCTAATCCTCCCCTGTGTGGTATTGTGTGAAGAGGTGCGTATCTAATCCTACGGCATGTGGAACTGTGTGTAGACGTGGGTATCTAATCCTACGGCATGTGGTACTGTGTGCAGACGTGCGTATTTAATCCTCCCCTGTGTGGTATTGTGTGAAGAGGCGCGTATCTAATCCTACGGCGTGTGGAATTGTGTGTAGACACACGTATCTAATCCTACGGCATGTGGTACTGTGTGCAGACACACGTATCTAATCCTACGGCATGTGGTACTGTGTGCAGACGCGTGTATCTAATCTTATGGCGTGTACAAATGTGTGAAGACACATGTATCTAATCCCCCCCTGTGTGGTATTGTGTGAAGAGGCGTGTATCTAATCCTACGGTGTGTGGAACTGTGTGTAGATGCGCATATCCAATCCCCCGGCATGTGGTACTGTGTGCAGACGCGCTTATCTAATCCTACGGCATGTGGTACTGTGTGTAGACGCGTGTATCTAATCCTCCCTCGTGTGATACTGTGTGCTGAGACGCGTATCTAATTCTCTGGCTTGTGGTACTGTGTGCAGAGGCATGTATCTAATCCTCCAAAGTGTGATACTGTGCGCAAACACACACGTATCTAATCCTCCCCTGTGTGGTATTGTGTGAAGAGGCGCGTATCTAATCCTTCGGCGTGTGGAACTATGTGTAGACGCGCGTATCTAATCCTACTGCATGTGGTACTGTGTGCAGACGCGTGTATCTAATCCTATAGCGTGTACAACTGTGTGCAGACGCGCGTATCTAATCCTCTGGAGTGTGGAACTGTGTGTAGACGTGTGTATCTAATCCTACGGCATGTGGCACTCTGTGCAGACGTGTGTATCTAATCCTATGGCGTGTACAAATGTGTGCAGACGCGTGTATCTAATCCTCTGGGGTGTGGAACTGAGTGTAGACGTGCGTATCTAATCCTACGGCATCTGGTACTGTGTGCAGACACGCGTATCTAATCCTATGGCATGTGGTACTGTGTGTAGACGCGCGTATCTAATCCTATGGCATGTGGTACTGTGTGCAGACGCGTGTATCTAATCCTATGGCGTGTACAACTGTTTGAAGACACGTGTATCTAATCCTCCCCTGTGTGGTATTGTGTGAAGAGGCGCGTATCTAATCCTATGGCATGTGGAACTGTGTGTAGATGTGCGTATCTAATCCTACGGCATGTGGTACTGTGTGCAGACATGTGTATCTAATCCTATGGCGTGTACAACTGTTTGAAGACACATGTATTTAATCCTCCCCTGTGTGGTATTGTGTGAAGAGGCGTGTATCTAATCCTATGGCATATGGTACTGTGTGTAGACGCGCGTATCTAATCTTCTCCTGTGTGGTACTGTGTGTAGACATGCATATCTAATCCTCCCCTGTGTGATACTGTGTTCGGAGATGCGTATCTAATTCTCTGGCTTGTGGTACTGTGTGCAGAGGCATGTATCTAATCCTCCAAAGTGTGATACTGTGTGCACACACACGTATCTAATCCTGCCATTTGTGGTATTGTGTGAAGAGGCGCGTATCTAATCCTCTGGAGTGTGGAACTGTGTGTAGACGCGTGTATCTAATCCTAAGGCATGTGGTACTCTGTGCAGACGCGTGTATCTAATCCTATGGCGTGTACAAATGTGTGCAGACGCGCGTATCTAATCCTCTGGAGTGTGGAACTGTGTGTAGACGCCTGTATCTAATCCTTCGGCATGTGGAACAGTGTGCAGACGCACGTATCAAATCCTTTAGTGTGTGGAACTATGTGCAGAAGTGCGTATTTAATCCTCTGGTGTGTGGGACTGTGTGCAGACCCGTGTATCTAATCCTCTGGCGTGTGATACTGTGTGCTGATGTGTGTATCTAATCCTCTGATGCGTGTATCTCAGTTTCGATATCAGTGTTGTATTGTGCAGTTGGAATATGAGTGAAAGTCTTGCAGGTTTGTATTGGCTAATGGGGGGCACTGTGTTTGGAATGCTGTATCTCAGCAACGGTACATCCGAGCGAGTTGGAGTCTCATCTTAAACCTTCCCGGATACCTGAAGTGTCTCTGTACCAAATTTGGTGAAGATCGGTCCAGTCGTTTGGTTCGCATTAGAGAACAGACAGACAGACGGACAGACAGACAGACAAGAATTCATTTTTATAATATAGAGAGATACTGTATATAATTATAAGGTGACAGAGTGCTAAAGTCCCGCTATATCAGCCCCAGAATTGGTCCAGGGCAGGTCTGGAGTAGGCTTCAGCCCCATGTGTGAGTGTTAAGCTCATTACTGGGTGTTAGGATCGGGTCTCATAGGTTTTCTTCCCGGCGCACAGCGCCACCTGCGGGTCAATCCGACTCTCGCCCTCGGCCTCATGCAGTGAGGCGACTGGAGTATAAGTCCAGTTTTTTCCCTACTGACCATGCTCAGACAGTTTGGATCCGCTCACAGACTAAGTCCCATTTTGGCCATACTGGGCATGACCGGTGATGTCATGGCCACCGCCCCTGCTGGTCAGGGACTTCCCTTTATATAGTGTGAGCCGATGTCTGCCGGGTTCTCACACTTTGACTAAAGTTCCTTAATGACAGTAGATCAAGGCTAGGCTCCAGCATTCAGGCAGGTTGTAGAATAGGCCTCTGTCTGGGGTTTCTTTAGCCTCTATCTGTACTGTAGTTTAGAACCTGTAAATCCTGAACTGTCAGGCCTACACTAAGGCTAGGAGCCGTGGACTCTGTTCCAGCATGAGGTGCTGTCAGCAGGTGTGGTCCCTGAGGTAGCCTCTTAAACTGTCAATACTTCCTTTGTTTCTCCTAGCTGTAGCAGGAGCATGTTACGTTGCTGACCTGGGGTGACGATTAACCCTAGGCAGCCTTGCTATGTTAGCTGTACAGGTGCACCTTTCCAGTGAGGTTAACTGGCAGGGTTTTATTGCAGCCTGTTCACATTAAGCACTGCGCCACATCACTGCCAGTGCAGTTTAACTGGTAGTGTACTGTTCTGACATACAGTCGCCCATCTGGGCCTGTGGACCTCGCTGCAGTGCCTTGAAGACTAGCGGGTCTGTCATTTAAAAAATATTATTTTTAAATCTATACACAGAACCGTAACACTGGGCCAGAAAAGGCAGCAGATCCTGCACTACAGGGCAGATCCAGGGAGTGAGAGGAGGCATTGGGTCTGTCCTGATTGGTGAGACTGTATCCTGCCTATTACTTTGTTCGTGTGTCTGTTAGTAAGCCACATGTATAGTTAGTTTATTATTACTTTTTAGTTAGTTGCTCAGACGAGCAGGGTTTTGTTTCTTATTGCTTTGCCTGGAGTTAAGGCTGTATTTTATTATGCTCATTTTGTGCCTGAAGTCAAGATTTATTTACTTTACTTTTTTTTTCTAAATAAACCTGTTTCCTGCATATTTTGTGTCCCTGTCTCTGACTGGTTGGGTCCGCACCACTGCTGCTATTGAGCTTCCTCCCCACAATATAAATATATATATTTTCCAAAATAGAAAAAAACAGGCAGCACTCCAATATGGTACAAAATAGATGGGGATAGAAGGTTATTGCCTCATGCAACTTTCAGGCCAAACATGAGCCTTTCTCAAGCAAACAGTGACAGTGTATATATATATATATATATATATATATATATATATATATATATATATATATATATATATATATATATATATATAATGTGACCGTCATCAATTACAATAGATCAGCAATTATACAATAAATGTGATAAATACTATAGAAACAGTAACAAAAATATGTAAACATAGCCAAGAAAAGTAATTCTAACACACAGATGTAAAATATAGGATGAATAATACACTCAGTAGGGGCAAAACCGTAGCTCAGTGGTTAGCACTGCAGCCTTGCAGTTCTGGAGTCCTGGGTTCAAAACCTGTCAGGAACAACATCTGTTGTATATTTGTATGTTCTCCCCGTGTTTGCGTTGATTTCCTCCCATACTCCAAAGGCATACCGATAAGGAAAAATGTACATTGTGATCATTGTGATTGTAAAAAGATATGAACCCCTGTGATGCATTAATCCCACACTCTAGTGTCCGAAACAATGTCATGAATTTATATTCATGTATGCGTCTTTCTCTCTTAGATCTGAAATTCCCTCTCAAAATCAGAATTTTCATGTCATTGGTAATGTTGTGGTCCCCCCTGCAAAAATGTTTTGACACGGGAAGGTCAGATCTTTGTTCTTTAATAGTATGGCGATGTGAGTTCATGCGCATTCTAGGTTGCTGTCCGGTCTCTCCAACATACAGATTTATCAGTGGAGCATTTGGTGCATATTATTAAATACACTACATTGGGTGTGCTGCAGGAGAAGGTACCTGGAATTTTACATTCCTTGTTCGAGTTTGGTATCTCTATCCTGTCAGTGGTCAGTATGTGGGGGCATGTTTTGCACCTCTTATTCCCACATGGAAATGTTCCTGCGTTGGTTGGGGATGTTAGTGAGCTACTGACCATCATATGCCTGAGGTTTGGTGGCTGTCTATAGCACAGGAGAGGGGGGTCTGGAAATATGGATGTTAGACGGTTGTCTTTTTGTAGTAGTGGATGTAGTTTGCGTGTGATTCCTCTCAGCGTCTCCAGGTGGGGGTTATAAGTGACAACCAGGGGCACTCGGTTGTTCTCCTGTTTGGTATTGTATCTTAATAACTCCGATCTTGGTATCCTGGTGGCTCTGGTGATTTGGTTATCAATCGTTCTTGGATGGTAACCCTGCTTCAAGAATGTGTCTCTGAGGCCTCCAAGGTGTTCTTCTCTATCTGCAGGGTTAGAGCATATGCAATGGTATCTGATGGCCTGGCTGTACACAATAGAGTTCTTTATGTGTTTCGGATGAAAGCTGTCCCATCCTAGGTAGGTTGGTCGGTCAATCGGCTTCCGATACAGTGATGTCTCAATTTTGTTGTCCTGTATCTTGATGACTGTGTCTAGGAAGTTTATTTCCGAGAAGGAGTGATTGAGCGTCAGGTTGATGGTGGGATGGAACTGGTTGAATAGTTCATGGAAGGTTTTCAGCTGTTGTTCAGACCCAGTCCAAATGATTAGGATATCGTCAATGAATCGGTAGTAGGCCAGGGGCCAGTGTATAATGCAGTGAGAGGAATCTCAGATCCTTCCCTTCTCCACTATTACAGCAATGCCATGTGTTCTAGCTTACAGCACCTTAATTATTGCAAATATATCACATCAGCACTGGTTCCCTGGAGTCCTACGAGTATTTTAAATTGTGTTATGGATAAGTTCCTAGGAGTACTAAGAGTATTCTACACTATGTATTATAGATAGGTTCCTAGGAGCCCTAAGAGTATTCTACACTATGTTTTATAGATAGGTTCCTAGGAGCCCTAAGAGTATTCTTCACAATGTATTATAGATAGGTTCCTAGGAGTCCTAAGAGTATTCTACTCTATGTTTTATAGATAGCTTCCTAGGAGTCCTAAGAGTATTCAACACTATGTTTTATAGATAGGGTCCTAGGAGCCCTAAGAGTATTCTACACTATATATTATAGATAGGTTCCTAGGAGCCCTAAGAGTATTCTACTCTATGTTTTATAGATAGCTTCCTAGGAGTCCTAAGAGTATTCAACACTATGTTTTATAGATAGGGTCCTAGGAGTCCTAAGAGTATTCTGCACTATGTATTATAGATAGGTTCCTAGGAGCCCTAAGAGTATTCTACACTGTGTATTATAGATAGATTCCCAGGAGCCCTAAGAGTATTCTGCACTATGTATTAGAGATGAGCGAACAGTGTTCTATCGAACACATGTTCGATCGGATATCAGGGTGTTCGCCATGTTCGAATCGAATCGAACACCACGTGGTAAAGTGCGCCAAAATTCGATTCCCCTCCCACCTTCCCTGGCGCCTTTTTTGCACCAATAACAGCGCAGGGGAGGTGGGACAGGAACTACGACACCGGGGGCATTGAAAAAAATTGGAAAAAGTCATTGGCTGCCGAAATCAGGTGACCTCCATTTTAGACGAATAGTGGATTTCAAATCCGGGTCATATGAGAATGTGAACTTTGTGACTATGAGACAGGGATAGCTGTACAGGCAGGGATAGCTAGGGATAACCTTTATTTAGGGGGGAATGTTATTAAAAATAACTTTTTGGGGCTCTATCGGGTGTGTAATTGTGATTTTTGTGAGATAAACTTTTTCCCATAGGGATGCATTGGCCAGCGCTGATTGGCCGAATTCCGTACTCTGGCCAATCAGTGCTGGCCAATGCATTCTATTAGCTTGATGAAGCAGAGTGTGCACAAGGGTTCAAGCGCACCCTCGGCTCTGATGTAGCAGAGCCGAGGCTGCACAAGGGTTCAAGCGCACCCTCGGCTCTGATGTAGGAGAGCCGAGGGTGCACTTGAACCCTTGTGCACCCTCAGCTCTGCTACATCAGAGCCGAGGGTGCGCTTGAACCCTTGTGCACACTCTGCTTCATCAAGCTAATAGAATGCATTGGCCAGCGCTGATTGGCCAATGTATTCTATTAGCCTGATGAAGTAGAGCTGAATGTGTGTGCTAAGCACACACATTCAGCTCTACTTCATCGGGCTAATAGAATGCATTGGCCAGCGCTGATTGGCCAGAGTACGGAACTCGACCAATCAGCGCTGGCTCTGCTGGAGGAGGCGGAGTCTAAGATCGCTCCACACCAGTCTCCATTCAGGTCCGACCTTAGACTCCGCCTCCTCCGGCAGAGCCAGCGCTGATTGGCCGAAGGCTGGCCAATGCATTCCTATGCGAATGCAGACTTAGCAGTGCTGAGTCAGTTTTGCTCAACTACACATCTGATGCACACTCGGCACTGCTACATCAGATGTAGCAATCTGATGTAGCAGAGCCGAGGGTGCACTAGAACCCCTGTGCAAACTCAGTTCACGCTAATAGAATGCATTGGCCAGCGCTGATTGGCCAATGCATTCTATTAGCCCGATGAAGTAGAGCTGAATGTGTGTGCTAAGCACACTCATTCAGCACTGCTTCATCACGCCAATACAATGCATTAGCCAGTGCTGATTGGCCAGAGTACGGAATTCGGCCAATCAGCGCTGGCTCTGCTGGAGGAGGCGGAGTCTAAGGTCGGACCTGAATGGAGACTGGTGTGGAGCGATCTTAGACTCCGCCTCCTCCAGCAGAGCCAGCGCTGATTGGTCGAGTTCCGTACTCTGGCCAATCAGCGCTGGCCAATGCATTCTATTAGCCCGATGAAGTAGAGCTGAATGTGTGTGCTTAGCACACACATTCAGCTCTACTTCATCAGGCTAATAGAATACATTGGCCAAACAGCGCTGGCCAATGCATTCTATTAGCTTGATGAAGCAGAGTGTGCACAAGGGTTCAAGCGCACCCTCGGCTCTGATGTAGCAGAGCTGAGGGTGCACAAGGGTTCAAGTGCACCCTCGGCTGTCCTACATCAGAGCCGAGGGTGCGCTTGAACCCTTGTGCAGCCTCAGCTCTGCTACATCAGAGCCGAGGGTGCGCTTGAACCCTTGTGCACACTCTGCTTCATCAAGCTAATAGAATGCATTGGCCAGCGCTGATTGGCCAGAGTACGGAATTCGGCCAATCAGCGCTGGCTCTGCTGGAGGAGGCGGAGTCTAAGATCGCTCCACACCAGTCTCCATTCAGGTCCGACCTTAGACTCCGCCTCCTCCAGCAGAGCCAGCGCTGATTGGCCGAATTCCGTACTCTGGCCAATCAGCACTGGCTAATGCATTGTATTGGCGTGATGAAGCAGTGCTGAATGTGTGTGCTTAGCACACACATTCAGCTCTACTTCATCGGGCTAATAGAATGCATTGGCCAATCAGCGCTGGCCAATGCATTCTATTAGCGTGAACTGAGTTTGCACAGGGGTTCTAGTGCACCCTCGGCTCTGCTACATCAGATTGCTACATCTGATGTAGCAGTGCCGAGTGTGCATCAGATGTGTAGTTGAGCAAAACTGACTCAGCACTGCTAAGTCTGCATTCGCATAGGAATGCATTGGCCAGCCTTCGGCCAATTAGCGCTGGCTCTGCCGGAGGAGGCGGAGTCTAAGGTCGGACCTGAATGGAGACTGGTGTGGAGCGATCTTAGACTCCGCCTCCTCCAGCAGAGCCAGCGCTGATTGGTCGAGTTCCGTACTCTGGCCAATCAGCACTGGCCAATGCATTTCTATGGGGAAAAGTTAGCTTGCGAAAATCGCAAACTGACAGGGATTTCCATGAAATAAAGTGACTTTTATGCCCCCAGACATGCTTCCCCTGCTGTCCCAGTGTCATTCCAGGGTGTTGGTATCATTTCCTGGGGTGTCATAGTGGACTTGGTGACCCTCCAGACACGAATTTGGGTTTCCCCCTTAACGAGTTTATGTTCCCCATAGACTATAATGGGGTTCGAAACCCATTCGAACACTCGAACAGTGAGCGGCTGTTCGAATCGAATTTCGAACCTCGAACATTTTAGTGTTCGCTCATCTCTACTATGTATTATAGATAGGTTCCTAGGAGTCCTAAGAGTATTCTACACTATGTTTTATAGATAGGTTCCTAGGAGTCCTAAGAGTATTCTACACTATGTATTATAGATAGGTTCCTAGGAGTCTTAAGAGTATTCTACACTATGTTTTATAGATAGGTTCCTAGGAGTCCTAAGAGTATTCTGCACTATGTATTATAGATAGGTTCCTAGGAGTCCTAAGAGTATTCTACACTATGTTTTATAGATAGGGTCCTAGGAGTCCTAAGAGTATTCTGCACTATGTATTATAGATAGGTTCCTAGGAGCCCTAAGAGTATTCTACACTATGTTTTATAGATAGGGTCCTAGGAGTCCTAAGAGTATTCTACACTATGTTTTATAGATAGGGTCCTAGGAGTCCTAAGAGTATTCTACACTATGTATTATAGATAGGTTCCTAGGAGTCCTAAGAGTATTCTACACTATGTTTTATAGATAGGGTCCTAGGAGTCCTAAGAGTATTCTACACTATGTATTATAGATAGGTTCCTAGGAGTCCTAAGAGTATTCTACACTATGTATTATAGATAGGTTCCTAGGAGTCCTAAGAGTATTCTACACTATGTATTATAGATAGGTTCCTAGGAGTCTTAAGAGTATTCTACACTATGTTTTATAGATAGGTACCTAGGAGCCCTAAGAGTATTCTACACTATGTTTTATAGATAGGTTCCTAGGAGCCCTAAGAGTATTCTACAGTATGTTTTATAGATAGGTACCTAGGAGCCCTAAGAGTATTCTACACTATGTTTTATAGATAGGTACCTAGGAGTCCTAAGAGTATTCTACACTATGTTTTAAGACAATTAAAGTTGTGGTTTATACTGAACTTATTTGACTTTAGAGATTTGGTCAATTTTTTCCTTTTAACAATTCCTACTTTAAATTTTACTTAAAATTTACTTCAAATTGATGCACTTTTGTATAGAACTTATTTGACTTGGATTTTCTTACACCAAACTTTTTCCCTTACTTTTACTTTTATAACAATCAATTCCATGGAGTAAAGCCTCTTGAGTATAAATCTCCCAGGACTCATTTTCCTGCCACCTGCTCTATTATTTAGTATATAAAGATCTAGACTTAGCCGCATTCTGGTCACATTCATGGATCTTATGGCCTCACAACATCTCGGCTGCCAGGTTTGGCTTTTGAGACTTTCTTCAAAAATGAATATCATTATCAACAAAGAAAATCCGGATTAAGTTAAAACTACGAATTAGCAGAAAATGTAATCAAATTTTTATGAGATCTTTCAAATTGTCTAAAATTATTTAAAAATAATATTTATTTCACATATATTACTACCAAGAACATTACAGTGCAACTTTTTAACTATTGAAAAATTATTGCCTTATTTTATTACAGAATAGAATATAATTTGTATTACATGGAGGAGAAGAATCTGACGGATGTTACAGAGTTTTTCCTCGTAGGATTTCAATACAGCCAAAAATCAAGAATTCTCCTTTACTGTCTTCTCCTGCTGGTTTATTTTGGGACAATGTGTGGGAATTTCCTGATCATCACCCTGGTGTCCACCAGTAAGATCCTCCACACTCCAATGTACTTCTTCATCTCAGAGCTCTCCATTAGTGACATCTTATTGGCCACAAATATTGTCCCCAACTTGCTCCACATCATAATGAATAATGGGGGAACCATTACTTTTATTGGTTGTATGACTCAGTTATATTTTTTTGGTGCATCTGAAGCCTGTGAGTGTCTTCTTCTGGCTGTGATGTCCTATGACAGATATGTGGCCATCTGTAATCCTCTCCGTTACTCCTCCATCATGACAAGTGGACATTGTTTGATATTGTCTATAACTTGTTGGTTTCTTGCATTTTCTATTATTCTGATTCACATCATAAAAACTGCCAAGCTTACATTTTGTGGCCCCAATGTCATTGACCATTTATTCTGTGACCCTGTCCCCTTCCTAGAACTTGCCTGTTCGGACACCTTTGCTATCCATATACAGATTTATATTATAGGGACTGTAGTTGTATTTATCCCAGCCTTAATCATTGTAGTGTCTTATACTTCTATAGTTCGGGCAGTCTTAAGGATCCCATCCAGTACTGGTAGACAGAAAGTCTTCTCCACCTGTAGCTCCCACCTCATTGTGGTCTCCATATTCTACTGGACCATGTTCAGTGTTTATGTCGTCCCACCAAAAGATCTCACAATCTCCATGAGTAAGATCCTCTCCCTGCTATATACTGTGTTTACTCCTCTGATCAACCCCATTATCTACAGTCTGAGGAATAAAGATATTAGGAAAGCCGTACAGGAAATATTGTCTAAGCGTGAGATCTGGTAAATTATCAATAACATGGTCTTCACTGAGTTTATTTGCTGAGATTTTTTAGAATTGAAATAAAACTGAAATAAAACATAATTTCATTACAATGTATTAAAATGCAAAATATACAGAGATATCCTATATCATATATCCTATATCTATATCATACTCATTAGTATAATCTCAGCCTAATAACAGGGGATATAGGATATTTCAGTATTACACAATTTATTGTTTGCATTTTGATCAATTTTATTGAAAGTTATGTTTTATTTAATTTCTATTTCTATGATGTCTCGGATTGATTCCGTCCATGTGATGGCATTGATAGAGTTTTTTAACCTGATATGTTGAAACAAACAAAAGAGTATGGAACTGATAGGTTTGTGAACATATAAATATATATATATATATATATATATATATATATATATATATATATATATATATATTCACAAACCTATCAGTTCCATACTCATTACTTTGTTTGAACAAATCAGGTTAAAAAACTATCAATGACATCACATGGATGGAATGGAAAGGGTAAAAATGTTTTGATTTTCATGCTTCTTATCTCACCATCCACTTCAGCTTTTTTTGGCCAAGAGACCGCTATCGATAAGCTGTTTTCTCTTTTCTTGGGGATGAACCAGTGACCTTTCACTTTGGAATCACCTAATAAAGCTCTGAGTTATTGGGGAATGTGAGAACATGTTGTAATTTGTATTAGACAAGAAGAAAGAGTGTTTTCTACCACCAGAAACAAAACAGTAACAATGCAATTACATGACAAGAATCTGCAGAACTGATCATAGGCTGCATAGTCATATGTCACATTTATGTATGAGATAGCCGAGAGGATTGTCTATAGCATGATGGGAGTAGTGGATGGTGAGATATGGAGCCTGAAAAGTGCAAAACATTGTTACCATTTTGCTCATATATATATAAAACAGAGCACCCAATGACTATATAACCTTGTATTCCATTATAAGAATGGAAAGAATTAGAAATGGAAAAGCAAAGGGACAGTTCTTGTTAAGCCCAGAAGTGGCAGGCCAAGAAAATATCAGAAAGGCAGAGAAGAAGAATGGTGAGAACAGTCAAGGACAATCCACAGACCACCTCCAAAGAGCTGCATCATCATCTTGCTGCAGATGGTGTCACTGTGCATCGGTCAGCAATACAGCGCACTTTGCACAAGAAGAAGCTGTATGGGAGAGTGATGAGAAAGAAGCCGTTTCTGCAAGCACACCACAAACAGAGTCACTGCCTGAGGTATGCAAAAGCACATTTGGACAAGCCAGCTTCATTTTGGAAGAAGGTCCTGTGGACTGATGAAACAAAGATTGAGTTGTTTGGTCATACAAAAAGGCGTCCAAAAATAACAGCATTCCAAGAAAAACACTTGCTACCCACTGTAAGATTTGGTGGAGGTTCCATCATGCTTTGGGGCTGTGTGGCCAATGCCGGCATCGGGAATCTGGGTAAAGTTGAGGGTCACATGGATTCCACTCAGTATCAGCAGATTCTTGAGAATAATGTTCAAGAATCAGTGACGAAGTTGAAGTTACGCCGGGGATGGATATTTCAGCAAGACAATGATCCAAAACACCGCTCCAAATCGCCTCAGGCATTCATGCAGAGGAACAATTACAATGTTCTGGAATGGCCATCCCAGTCCCCAGACCTGAATATCATTGAACATCTGTGGGATGATTGGAAGCGGGCTGTCCATGCTCGGCCACTATCAAACTGAACTGAACGCAAATTGTAAAGAGGAATGGTCCAAAATCCCTTCACCCAGGATCCAGGAACTGATTAACAGCTACAGGAAGCAACTAGAGGCAAAAGGAGGAGCTACTAAATATTACTGGCACTTTTCTGTTGAGGTGCCCATACTTTTGCACCGGTCACATTTTGGTGTAATGCATATTACACATTTTCTGTTAGTACAATAAACCTCATTCCAATCCTGAAATATTACTGTGTCCATCAGTTATTAGATATATCAAACTGAAATGGCTGTTGCAAACACCAAAATATTTAGAACAAAAATGATTAAGATTAATAGGGGGCACAAACTTTTTCATAGGACTGTAGATAATAGACATAAAAAATGCAGCAACCGTAGTAGTGTGGGGGATAAGATATATGTAAACTAATTATGTGAAGTTTAAACCTCATTACTGTTATTATCTCCCTATATTATAACTAGAGGGAGGACCCGGCTTCGCACGGGTATATTACATTTTATGTTTGTGTAGTGGCCCCATAAGAAATGTCCAATTTTGCACTGATGTATTTTGTATGTGGTTTGTGTGTATGTCCATAAGCGTCATGTGATTATGTGTATCTCATTTTGGATATCAGTGAAAAACCTGCGATCAGTTGTTATGGCTACCTGGAGTAAAGCTGTATCTAATCCTTCCTCGTGTAGTACTGTGTTTAGAAGCAAGTATCTAATCCTTGTTGGTGTGGTACTGTGTGCAGATGTACATATCTAATCCTCCGGCGTGTGGTACTGTGTGCAGATGTGTGTATCTAATCCTGCCCCGTGTGGCATTGTGTGAAGAGGCACGTATCTAATCCTCCGGTAAGTGAAACTGTGTGCAGACGTGCATATCTAATCTTACGGCATGTGGTACTATGTGCAGACGCGCGTATCTAATCCTCTGGCGTGTGGTACTGTGTGCAGACAGGTGTATCTAATTCTCTGGCGTGAGGTACTGTGTGCAGATGCGCGTATCTAATCCTCCCCGTGTGGTACTGTGTGCTGAGACGCTTATCTAATTATCTGGCATGTGGTACTGTGTGCAAAGGCATGTATCTAATCCTCCAAAGTGTGGTACTGTGTTCAGACGCACGTATCTAATCCTCCCCTGTGTGGTATTGTGTGAAGAGGCGTGTATCTAATCCTACGGCGTGTGGAACTGTGTGTAGACGTGCGTATCTAATCCTACAGCATGTGGTACTGTATGCAGACGCATGTATCTAATCCTATGGCGTGTACAACTGTGTGAAGATGTGCGTATCTAATCGTCTGACATGTGGAACTGTAAGCAGATGCGCGTATCTAATCCTACGGCATGTGGTATTGTGTGCAGACGTGCTTATCTAATCCTCTGGTGTGTGGAACTGTGTGCAGATGCGAGTATCTAATCCTCCCCTGTGTGGTATTGTGTGATGAGGCGCGTATCTAATCCTACAGCGTGTGGAACTGTGTGTAGACGCGCGTATCTAATCCTACGGCATGTGGTACTGTGTGCAGATGCGGGTATCTAATCCTCTGGTGTGTGGTACTGTGTGCTGAGATGCGTATCTAATTCTCTGTTTTGTGATACTGTGTGCAGAGGCATGTATCTAGTCCTCCAAAGTGTGGTACTGTATGCAGACACACGTATCTAATCCTCCCCTGTGTGGTATTGTGTGGAGAGGTGCGTATCTAATCCTATGGTGTGTGGAACTGTGTGTAGATGCGCGTATCTAATCCTACGACATGTGGTAGTGTGTGCAGACACGTATCTAATCCTCCCCTGTGTGGTATTCTGTGAAGAGGCGCGTATCTAATCCTACGGCGTGTGGAACTGTGTGTAGACGCGCGTATCTAATCCTACAGCATGTGGTAGTGTGTGCAGACATGTATCTAATCCTCCCCTGTGTGGTATTCTGTGAAGAGGCAGGTATCTAATCCTACGGCATGTGGAACTGTGTGCAGATGCGTGTATCTAATCCTCTGGCGTGTGGTACTGTGTGCAGACGTGCATAACTAATTCTCCCCTGTGTGGTACTGTGTGCTGAGACGTGTATCTAATTCTCTGGCTTGTGGTACTGTGTGCAGAGGCATGTATCTAATCCTCCAAAGTGTGGTACTGTATGCAGACACACGTATCTAATCCTCCCCTGTGTGGTATTGTGTGAAGAGGCACATATCTAATCCTATGGCGTGTGGAATTGTGTGTAGACGCGTGTATCTAATCCTACGGCATGCAGTACTGTGTGCAGATGCGCGTATCTAGTTCTCTGGCATGTGGTACTGTGTGCAGATGCGCGTATCTAATCCTCCACCATGTGGTACTGTGTGCAGATGCACGTATCTAATCCTCCCCCGTGTGGTACTGTGTGCAGATGCACGTATCTAATCCTTCCCCATGTGGTACTGTGTGCAGACAGGTGTATCTAATCCTCCCCCGTGTGGTACTGTGTGCAGATGCACGTATCTAATCCTTCCCCATGTGGTACTGTGTGCAGACAGGTGTATCTAATCCTCCACCGTGTGGTACTGTGTGCTGAGACGTGTATCTAATTCTCTGGCTTGTGGTACTGTGTGTAGAGGCATGTATCTAATCCTCCAAAGTGTGGTACTGTGTGCAGACACACATATCTAATCCTCCCCTGTGTGGTATTGTGTGAAGAGGCGCGTATCTAATCCTACGGCATGTGGAACTGTGTGTAGACGCGCGTATCTAATCCTACAGCATGTGGTACTGTATGCAGCCACGTGTATCTAATGCTTCGGCGTGTGGTACTGTGTGCAGATGTGCATATCTTATGCTCTGGTGTGTGAAACTGTGTGCAGAAGTGCGTATTTAATCCTCTGGTATGTGGGACTGTGTGCAGACGCGTGTATCTAATCTCTGGCGTGTGATACTGTGTGCTGATCTGTGTATCTAATCCTCTGATGCGTGTATCTCAGTTTGGATATCAGTGTTGGGTTGTGTATGTGGAGTGACCGTGTGTATTGCAGTTGGAATATGAGTGAAAGACTTGCAGGTTTGTATTGGCTAAGGGGGGCATTGTGTTTGGAATGCTGTATCTCAGCAACGCTACGTCCGAGTGAGTTGGAGTCTCATCTTAAACCTTCCCGGATATCTGAAGTATCTCTGTACCAAATTTGGTGAAGATCGGTCCAGTCGTTTGGTTCGCATTAGAGAACAGACAGACAGACAGACAGACAGACAGAAATTCATTTTTATAATACTAGAGGGAGGACGCGGCTTTGCACGGGTAAATTACATTTTATGTTTGTGTAGTGGCCCCATAAGAAATGTCCAATTTTGCACTGGTGTATTTTGTATGTGGTTTGTGTGTGTGTCCATAAGCGTCATGTGATTATGTGTATCTCATTTTGGATATCAGTAAAAAACCTGTTATCAGTTGTTATGGATACCTGGAGTAAAGCTGTATCTAATCCTTCCCCGTGTAGTACTGTGTTTAGACGCAAGTATCTAATCCTTGTTGGTGTGGTACTGTGTGCAGATGCACATATCTAATCCTCCGGCGTGTGGTACTGTGTGCAGATGTGTGTATCTAATCCTCCCCCATGTGGCATTGTGTGAAGAGGAACATATCTAATCCTCCGGTAAGTGAAACTGTGTGCAGACGTGCATATCTAATCTTACGGCATGTGGTACTATGTGCAGACGCGCGTATCTAATCCTCTGGCGTGTGGTACTGTGTGCAGACAGGTGTATCTAATCCTCTGGCGTGAGGTACTGTGTGCAGAGGCATGTATCTAATCCTCCAAAGTGTGGTACTGTGTTCAGACACACATATCTAATCCTCCCCTGTGTGGTATTGTGTGAAGAGGCGCTTATCTAATGCTCTGGAGTGTGGAACTGTGTGTAGACGTGTGTATCTAATCCTACGGCATGTGGTACTGTATGCAGACGCATGTATCTAATCCTATGGCGTGTACAACTGTGTGAAGATGTGCGTATCTAATCGTCTGACATGTGGAACTGTAAGCAGACGCGCGTATCTAATCCTACGGCATGTGGTACTGTGTGCAGACGTGCTTATCTAATCCTCTGGTGTGTGGAACTGTGTGCAGATGCGCATATCTAATCCTCCCCTGTGTGGTATTGTGTGATGAGGCGTGTATCTAATCCTACGGCGAGTGGAACTGTGTGTAGACGCGCATATCTAATCCTACGGCATGTGGTACTGTGTGCATATGCGCGTATCTAATCCTCTCGCGTGTGGTACTGTGTATTGAGACGCGTATCTAATTCTCTGGCTTGTGGTACTGTGTGCAGAGGCATGTATCTAATCCTCCAAAGTGTGGTACTGTATGCAAACACACGTATCTAATCCTCCCCTGTGTGGTACTGTGTGAAGAAGTGCGTATCCAATCCTATGGCATGTGGAACTGTGTGTAGATGCGTGTATCTTATCCTACAGCATGTGGTACTGTGTGCAGACGCGTGTATCTAATCCTCTCTGTGTGGTACTGTGTGCTGAGACGCGTACATAATTCTCTGGCTTGTGGTACTGTGTGCAGAGGCATGTATCTAATCCTCCAAAGTGTGGTACTCTATGCAAACACATGTATCTAATCCTCCCCTGTGTGGTATTGTGTGAAGAGGCATATATCTAATACTACGGCATGGGGTACTGTGTGCAGACGCACGTATCTAATCCTCTGGCATGTGGTACTGTGTGCAGATGTGCGTATCTAATCCTCCCCTGTGTGGTACTGTGTGCAGATGCACATATCTAATCCTCTGGCATGTGGTACTGTGTGCAGATGTGCGTATCGAATCCTCCCCCGTGTGGTACTGTGTGCTGAGACATGTATGTAATTCTCTGGCTTGTGGTACTGTGTGCAGAGGCATGTATCTAATCCTCCCCTGTGTGGTATTGTGTGAAGAGGTGCGTATCTAATCCTACGGCATGTGGAACTGTGTGTAGACGCACGTATCTAATCCTACGGCATGTGGTACTGTGTGCAGACGTGTGTATCTAATCCTCCCTGTGTGGTACTGTGTGCTGAGACGTGTATGTAATTCTCTGGCTTGTGGTACTGTGTGCAGAGGCATGTATCTAATCCGCCAAAGTGTGGTACTGTGTGCAGACACACGTATCTAATCCTCCCCTGTGTAGTATTGTGTGAAGAGGCGCGTAATCCTATGGCATGTGGAACTGTGTGTAGATGTGCATATCTTATGCTCTGGTGTGTGGAGCTATGTGCAGATGCGTGTATCCAATCCTTTGGCATGTGGTACTGTGTGCAGACGCATGTATCCAATCTCCCGGCGTGTGGTACTTTGTGCAGACGCGTGTATCTAATCCTTCGGCATGTGGAACTGTGTGCAGAAGCGCGTATTTAATCCTCTGGTTTGTGGGACTGTGTGCAGACGCGTGTATCTAATCCTCTGGCATGTGATACTGTGTGCTGATCTGTGTATCTAATCCTCTGATGCGTGTATCTCAGTTTGGATATCAGTGTTGTGTTGTGCATGTGGAGTGACCGTGTGTATTGCAGTTGGAATATGAGTGAAAGACTTGCAGGTTTGTAGTGGCTAAGGGGGGGGGGGGGGGGCACTGTGTTTGGAATGCTGTATCTCAGCAACGGTCTGTCTGTGCTCTAATGCGAACCAAACGGCTGGACCGATCTTCACCAAATTTGGTACAGAGATACTTCAGGTATCCGGGAAGGTTTAAGACGAGACTCCAACTCACTTGGACGTACCGTTGCTGAGATACAGCATTCCAAACACAGTGCCCCCCCCCCCCTTAGCCAATACAAACATGCAAGTCTTTCACTCATATTCCAACTGCAATACACATGGTCACTCCACATGCACAATACAACACTGATATCCAAACTGAGATACACGCATCAGAGGATTAGATACACAGATCAGCAAACAGTATCACACTCCAGAAGATTAGATACACGGGTCTGCACACAGTCCCACAAACCAGAGGATTAAATACGCACTTCTGCACACAGTTCCACACACTGAAGGATTTGATACGTGCGTCTGCACAAAGTACCACACCCCGGGGGATTGGATACATGCGTCTGCACACAGTACCACATGCCAAAGGATTGGATACACGCATCTGCACACAGTTCCACGCACCAGGACATAAGATTTGCACGTCTACACACAGTACCACATGTCGTCGGATTAGATACACGCGTCTACACACAGTTCCACACTCCAGAGGATTAGATACGCGCGTCTGCAGACAGTTGTACACGCCATAGGATTAGATACACATGTCTACACACAGTTCCACACACCAGAGCATAAGATATGCACATCTGCACACAGTACCACATGCCGCAGGATTAGATATGTGTGTCTACACACAGTTCCCCACGCCGTAGGATTAGATACGTGCCTCTTCACACAATACCACACAGGGGAGGATTAGATACGTGTGTCTGCACACAGTACCACACTTTGGAGGATTAGATACATGCCTCTGCACACAGTACCACAAGTCAGAGAATTAGATGTGCGCCTCAGCACACAGTACCACACGGGGGAGGATTAGATACTGTCACGGAGCAAAGGTATACGTCTTCCTCCGGAGGATATCTTGAATCAACACGGACGCAAGAGGTCAGGAGACAACAGCAATTTATTGTAATCCACAAAGTTAGTAGCCGGCGGCGGTCACATCAACCGTAACAACAATAAGTCCACAGAAGTCACAATCCAATGATAGCTTTGGCTCCTTGGTCCTGTAACGAAATCCTGGCTCTCTGCAGAGCTGTGCACAGGCCGGCTAACACATACTAACTCCAGCTACAACTATATACTAAGACTGTTACACCTATATCTGTGGGTGGGAAGGGCTGAGTCACAGATCCTGCCCCCCTCACCTATACCAAGGAGAGCAGACTCCCTGTCTACTATGGACAATGCACCATCCAACATCTTCTTGGAGACACTGATCAGATTATCTCCACCCATTGTCCTCACTGGTCCTCACTAGTTAGAGGTATTTGCATACAATGTGCTAACACACTAGACCCGAATCAGCCAACTACACACTGATGTATATAACAGGTTAGAGAATACATTCCACATGAAATATATATTACACATTGCCTATAGTATAGACTCTAACCATCCCGTGACAGATACGCTCATCTGCACATAGTACCACGTGCCAGAGGATTAGATACGCGCATCTGCACACAGTACCATACAGGAGAGGATTAGATACGCACATCTGCACACAGTACCACACGCCAGAGGATTAGATACGCGCGTCTGCACACAGTACCACATGCCGTAGGATTAGATACGCTCGTCTACACACAGTTCCACACGCAATAGGATTAGATACACGCCTCTTCACACAATACCACACAGGGGAGGATTAGATACGTGTGCCTGAATACAGTACCACACTTTGGAGGATTAGATACATGCCTCTGCACACAGTACCACAAGCCAGAGAATTAGATACGCGTCTCAGCACACAGTACCACACAGGGAGGATTAGATACGTGCGTCTGCACACAGTACCCCACGCCAGAGGATTAGATATACGCGTCTGCACACAGTAACACAAGCCGCAGGATTATATACGTGCCTCTTAACACAATACCACACAGGTGAGGATTAGATACATGTGTCTGCACACAGTACCACAAGCCAGAGAATTAGATACGTGTCTAAGCACACAGTACAACACGGGGAGGATTAGATACGCGCGTCTGCACAAAGTACCACATGCCTCAGGATTAAATATGTGCCTCTTCACACAATACCACACAGAGGAGGATTAGATACGTGTGTCTGCACACAGTACCACACTTTGGAGGATTAGATATATGCCTCTGCACACAGTACCACAAGCCATAGAATTAGATATGCGTCTCAGCACTCAGTACCACACGCCAGAGTCATTAGATACGCGCGTCTGCACACAGTTTCACTTACTGGAGGATTAGATACGCGCCTCTTCACACAATATCACATGGGGAGGATTAGATATGTGCATCTGCACAAAGTATAACACCAACAAGGATTAGACACTTGCATCTAAACACAGTACTACACGGGGAAGGATTAGATACAGCTTTACTCCAGGTATCCATAACAACTGATCACAGGTTTTTCACTGACATCCAAAATGAGATACACATAATCACATGACACTTATGGACATACACACAAACCACATACAAAATACATCAGTGCAAAACTGGACAATTCTTATGGGGCCACTACACAAACATAAAATGTAATATACCCGTGCGAAGCCGGGTCCTCCCTCTAGTATATGGATATAAATGGAGGTTCTTAGCAAGGGCTTTGGTCAACCTGTAAGAGCCAATATGTCCCAAAAAAGTGATAAGTGGTCAAGATGTACTTTCAACCTTCAAAGGTTGTGAAAAGTCACCCCCTCTGTAAACACATGCAGATTATTGTATTTTTGTCTATATAAAATATGCCCATATTTTATAAGGAGAAAAAATCGCGGCATTGGCTGTTGTGAGTTCCTGGTGGATCAGAAGGAACAGTTTGTGCCTCGTTGATTTGTATCTGAATCCCCGTGTGGACCTTCATTTTATACATTTGGTTCTCTACCATTGAAGGTCCTGCAGTTGTTGTCTGGATTCCACATCCATAGGCAAGTTGATGTCCTGCCATTCCCAGTGCTGACAATTAGCTACATGTGTTTACAGGGGTTGTAACTTTTTACAACCTGTGAAGATGAGAGTCCATCTTGACCACTTATCACTTTGTCCGAGTGCATTCTCACCATTCATCTTTCTGTCTCATTATTTCCTCCTGAGCAATATAATAATAATAATAATACATTTTATTTCTATAGCGCCAACATATTTTGCAGCGCTGTACAATTTGTAGGGTTCCAATACAGACAGATACAATACAAAGAAAGTCATTTTACACAATGGGACTGAGGGCCCTGCTCGCAAGAGCTTACAATCTATGAGGTAGAGAGGATGACACAAGAGGTCGCAGGGGCGGAATTGCTTATACAGGGGTCAGAAAATTCTGTAATTGAGGTGACTGTCATTACACAAACAAAACTGTATGAGCCGTCAGCAGTCGTGTCCTGTAACATGTGGATGGAGCTTGGACAGATAAAGTTATCCTGAAATGGCCTCATATCATGTGGGGTAATGTGGGAGTGGGGACAGAGGAGGGTTACATTTCGGGGATTCTAATTATAGTGCGGAAGGGTTTACGTTAGACATTGTGATAGGCTTGTCTGATAAGATGCGTCTTTAGTTTGCGCTTGAAACTGTAGAAATTGGGAGTTAATGTGATTGTCCGGGGTAGAGCATTCCAGAGAAGTGGTGCAGCTCGGGAGAAGTCTTGTATACGAGCGTGGGAGGTTCTGATAATAGAGGATGGAAGTGTTAGGTCATTGAGTGAGCGGAGAACACGGGTTGGGCGGTAGAAAGAGATGAGGGAGGAAATGTATGGAGGTGCGGCATTATGGAGAGCCTTGTGGGGGAGGGGGAGAAGGTTATATTGTATTCTATAATGAATAGGCAGCCAATGTAATGACCGGCACAGACCAGAGGCCTCGCTGTAGTGACCGGCACAGACCAGAGGCATCGCTGTAGTGACCGACACAGACCAGAGGCCTCGCTGTAGTGACCGACACAGACCGGAGGCCTCGCTGTAGTGACCGACACAGACCAGAGGCCTCGCTGTAGTGACCGGCACAGACTGGAGGACTCGCTGTAGTGACCGGCACAGACCAGAGGCCTCGCTGTAGTGACCGGCACAGACCAGAGGCCTCGCTGTAGTGACCGACACAGACCAGAGGCCTCGCTGTAGTGACCGACACAGACCAGAGGCCTCGCTGTAGCGTCTAGACTGATAGCTATGTCTCTTTCCCTATCTCTGACCGCAAAAATGGAGAATAGGGTGGCGGCCGTTCTTATAAATGGGAGGTCACATGTTTTCAGCATCCAATGTTTTTTTTCAATTTTTTTCACTGCCTCTGTTGTCGTAGTTCCCGTCCCACCTCCCCTGCACAGTTATTGGTGCAAAAAACACACCAGGGAAGGTGGGAGGGGATACAAATTTTTACTGCGTATGTGGCCTGGTATTCAATTGTGAACAAATACATTGAACGCCATGATATTCGATCGAATGGTGTTCGCTCATCTCTATGCTTTACCTATCACTACTTTTAACAACTGTCCCTTTAAAGCTCCCAATCAAGGCTACATGCATACTATTTTTTTTAAAAAAAAAAAAATATTACTTGATATAGATTTTCTTCACAATAAACTGTTAATTGTAATTTTACATTAATAATCAGCAATTCCATGAATTAAAGCCTCTTGAGTATAAATCTCCCAGGACTCATTTTCCTGCCACCTGCTCTATTATTTAGTATATAAAGATCTAGACTTAGCCGCATTCTGGTCACATTCAGGGATCTTATGGCCTCACAACATCTCGGCTGCCGGCTTTTGCTTTCGGGACTTTACTTCACGAGAAAATGTCAACAAAGAAAATCTGGATTAAGTGCAAAAAAAGCATTAACAGAACATTTCTGTCTGATAATCCATAAAGCAGATTGCTAAAGATTCCTCTCAAATTATCTCCAATATCTTACACAGATATTTCTGCCCAGAACATGATTATTTAAGCTTTTAGCTTTGAAACATCTTGTTTTAGTTTATTACAACATATAATATAATTTGTATCACATGCAGAAGAAGAATCTGACGGCCGGCACTGAGTTTTTCCTTTCAGGATTTCAAATCAGCCAAAATTTTACAATTTTTCTGTCCTGTCTTCTCCTGGTGGTTTACTGTGGGACAATATGTGGGAACCTCCTGATCATCACCCTGGTGTCCACCAGTAAGATCCTCCACACTCCAATGTACTTCTTCATCTCACAACTCTCCATCAGTGACATTATGGTCATCACAGACATTGTCCCCAACCTGCTCTACATCTTATTGAGTAATGGGGCAGCCATTACTTTTATTGGTTGTATGACTCAGCTTTATTTTTTTTGTGGCTCTGAAGGATTTGAGTGTCTGCTTCTGGCTGTGATGTCCTATGACAGATATGTGGCCATCTGTAATCCCCTCCGTTACTCCACCATCATGACCAGTGGACATTGTGTGATATTATCTATTACTTGTTGGTTGTTTGGATTTCTGATTATTTTGATTTACATCATAAAAACTGCCAAGCTTATATTTTGTGGCCCCAATGTCATTGACCATTTATTCTGTGACCTTGTTCCTTTACTAGAACTTGCCTGTTCAGACACCTTTATTATCCATGTGGAGATTTATCTTATAGGGTTTGTAGCTGTATTTATCCCAGCCTTAATCATTATATTATCTTATACTTCTATTGTCCGGGCAGTCTTAAGGATCCCATCCAGTACTGGTAGACAGAAAGCCTTCTCCACCTGTAGCTCCCACCTCATTGTGGTCTCCATATTCTACTGGACCATATTCAGTGTTTATGTTGTCCCACCAACAGATATCACACTCTCCGTGAGTAAGATCCTCTCCCTGCTATATACTGTGTTTACTCCATTTATTAACCCCATTATATACAGTCTGAGGAATAAAGACATTAGGAAAGCCGTACAGGAAACATTTTCTAAGCGTGTGATCTGGTAAATTATCAATAACATGGTCTTCACTGAGGTTTTTTGCTGAGATTTTTGAGAATTGAAATAAAACATAATTTCATTACAATGCAAAATATACCAAGATTTTCTGTATCATACTCATTAGGTGGGTCTAATCTCAGCCTAGTAAGGAGGGATATAGGATATCTCGGTATTACCATTTTTTGTTTTTTTTTGCATTTTGATTAATTGTAATGAAAGTTTTGTTTTAGTTCAGTTCTATTTCTGTGATAAGATGTCTCGGATTCAGTCCAGTAGTCCATTACTAGAATGAAAACATTACAATTAGAGATGAGCGAACACTAAAATGTTCGAGGTTCGAAATTCGATTCGAACAGCCGCTCACTGTTCGAGTGTTCGAATGGGTTTCGAACCCCATTATAGTCTATGGGGAACATAAACTCGTTAAGGGGGAAACCCAAATTCGTGTCTGGAGGGTCACCAAGTCCACTATGACACCCCAGGAAATGATACCAACACCCTGGAATGACACTGGGACAGCAGGGGAAGCATGTCTGGGGGCATAAAAGTCACTTTATTTCATGGAAATCCCTGTCAGTTTGCGATTTTCGCAAGCTAACTTTTCCCCATAGAAATGCATTGGCCAGTGCTGATTGGCCAGAGTACGGAACTCGACCAATCAGCGCTGGCTCTGCTGGAGGAGGCGGAGTCTAAGATCGCTCCACACCAGTCTCCATTCAGGTCCGACCTTAGACTCCGCCTCCTCCGGCAGAGCCAGCGCTGATTGGCCGAAGGCTGGCCAATGCATTCCTATGCGAATGCAGAGACTTAGCAGTGCTGAGTCAGTTTTGCTCAACTACACATCTGATGCACAGTCGGCACTGCTACATCAGATGTAGCAATCTGATGTAGCAGAGCCGAGGGTGCACTAGAACCCCTGTGCAAACTCAGTTCACGCTAATAGAATGCATTGGCCAGCGCTGATTGGCCAATGCATTCTATTAGCCCGATGAAGTAGAGCTGAATGTGTGTGCTAAGCACACACATTCAGCACTGCTTCATCACACCAATACAATGCATTAGCCAGTGCTGATTGGCCAGAGTACGGAATTCGGCCAATCAGCGCTGGCTCTGCTGGAGGAGGCGGAGTCTAAGGTCGGACCTGAATGGAGACTGGTGTGGAGTGATCTTAGACTCCGCCTCCTCCAGCAGAGCCAGCGCTGATTGGCCAAATTCCGTACTCTGGCCAATCAGCGCTGGCCAATGCATTCTATTAGCCCGATGAAGTAGAGCTGAATGTGTGTGCTAAGCATACACATTCAGCACTGCTTCATCACACCAATACAATGCATTAGCCAGTGCTGATTGGCCAGAGTACGGAATTCGGCCAATCAGCGCTGGCTCTGCTGGAGGAGGCGGAGTCTAAGGTCGGACCTGAATGGAGACTGGTGTGGAGCGATCTTAGACTCCGCCTCCTCCAGCAGAGCCAGCGTTGATTGGCCGAATTCCGTAATCTGGCCAATCAGCGCTGGCCAATGCATTCTATTAGCCCGATGAAGTAGAGCTGAATGTGTGTGCTTAGCACACACATTCAGCTCTACTTCATCGGGCTAATAGAATGCATTGGCCAATCAGCGCTGGCCAATGCATTCTATTAGCTTGATGAAGCAGAGTGTGCACAAGGGTTCAAGCGCACCCTCGGCTCTGATGTAGCAGAGCCGAGGGTGCACAAGGGTTCAAGTGCACCCTCGGCTCTCCTACATCAGAGCCGAGGGTGCGCTTGAACCCTTGTGCAGCCTCGGCTCTGCTACATCAGAGCCGAGGGTGCGCTTGAACCCTTGTGCACACTCTGCTTCATCAAGCTAATAGAATGCATAGGCCAGCACTGATTGGCCAGAGTACGGAATTCGGCCAATCAGCACTGGCCAATGCATCCCTATGGGAAAAAGTTTATCTCACAAAAATCACAATTACACACCCGATAGAGCCCCAAAAAGTTATTTTTAATAACATTCCCCCCTAAATAAAGGTTATCCCTAGCTATCCCTGCCTGTACAGCTATCCCTGTCTCATAGTCACAAAGTTCACATTCTCATATGACCCGGATTTGAAATCCACTATTCGTCTAAAATGGAGGTCACCTGATTTCGGCAGCCAATGACTTTTTCCAATTTTTTTCAATGCCCCCGGTGTCGTAGTTCCTGTCCCACCTCCCCTGCGCTGTTATTGGTGCAAAAAAGGCGCCAGGGAAGGTGGGAGGGGAATCGAATTTTGGCGCACTTTACCACGCGGTGTTCGATTCGATTCGAACATGGCGAACACCCTGATATCCGATCGAACATGTGTTCGATAGAACACTGTTCGCTCATCTCTAATTACAATGTGCTCAGAGTAGGAGCTTAAGATTTTATCTATTCCTAGAGAACAATTATTAGTAAGTAAGTAATACTGAATTATCTGAATTTAGAACATTAGAATACAAATATAAACAGATAGATAGGTAGATAGATAGATAGATAGCTATATAGGAGATAGATAGATAGATAGATAGATAGATAGATAGATAGATAGATAGATAGATAATATCAGGGTCTGGGGTTGCTAGATGGGGTGGCATAGACACACAAGTCCAGTTTCTTTAGTCCAAAACAAAGGTAGAGTTTATGTTCGCTCAAAAGAGTAGTACAGCAACAAATGGAAACAATTCAAAAATATATACCTGCCCAGCTAGGCTCTAACTAATCATAGAGTAGGTGACCTCACCTAGAATAACAGAAATCCAAAAAGCCAGTAGTATCATTCAGGACACATCTCCAAAAAATGACCTCTCTGTTTGACACACCAGTCAAGCTCTGTCCCCAGTCTGCTGCTGGAGCTGACTTCTTAAGCCTCCTTTAATGAGCAGACTCTGCAGCTGACTTGCTGCTGGAACATCCCCAAAGTGTGGACTGGAGGGGGGTGGAATTACAAGTCCCACTACCAACCTACCTGCCATTCCTAAAAATCCAGCCCAGTATTGAGCATTTACCAAAATGCTCAGCAGACGAAAGTTGTCTGCTGAGAACAAACATTCCTTCTGGAGTTTTCTCATCTCACCCACCTGAGCAGTCTGGGTGAGATGTACACCCCCTCCATTACCTGACCAGCCATCGGCTTACACCCCCTCCATTACCAGACCAGCCATCGGCTTACATATTCCCCCCCCCCTCTTCTCCAGACCGGAGGGCTGGGCATTTGTTGCCATCATACAATGTACCCTTGACAGGGCATTAGCGTTTCCCAATCTTTTCCCTGGCCTGTGTTTTACATCAAACACAAAATTTTGCAGAGACAGGAACCATTGGGTAACCCTAGCATTTCTGTCCTTATTGATTTTCATCCATGTAAGGGGAGCATGGTCAGTGATCAACTTAATATTTCTCCCCAGGAGGTAATACCTCAGAGCAATCAGTGCCCACTTAATGGCCAAACATTCCCTTTCCACAATAGCGGAATTTTTCTCAGTGGGGACAGCTTCCTGCTGGCAAAGAGCTAACTTTAGCTTTTGGAACCCCTCCTCTGCCTCTGATGTCCAGTGGATCATCACTGACTTCCCACCTTTCATCAGGTCAGTGAGAGGAGCTGCAATAGAGGCAAAGTTTGGCACAAACCTCCAATAGTAGCCAGCAATGCCAAGAAACGCTCTGACTTGCTTCTTGGTTAGCGGTCTTGACCAGTTCTGTATTGCCTCCACCTTACTGATTTGGGGCTTTTTTACCCCTTTGCCAATGACATAACCCAGGTACTTGGCTTCCTCCAGCCCTAAACCACATTTCTCAGGGTTGATAGTAAGGCCTGCCTCACTTATGGAGTCTAGTACTGCCTGCACCTTACAGAGATGACTTCCCCAGTCTGGACTATGAAAGATCACATCGTCCAGGTAAGCTGCTGCGTAGTCATGATATGGCCGCAAGATCTGGTCCATCAACCTCTGAAAGGTAGCAGGAGCTACATGCAAACCAAATAGCATCTCTCAACTGTGCGGTACCAAAATTATCCAGTGATACCTCTAATTCAGGTATATAAGACTCAGGAGCTGGGGAAGAGGCATCATCTTCCTCTCCAGCTAGGACCCGTAATGGAAAGGTGTCACCCTCCTCATGTACTTTGGGCGTAGGCGGGGTTTCCACCTTTGGCTGCGTAGCTGTACCTTTTGCCCACAAATCCCAGAACAAAGGGAAATCACATCCCAAAATCACATTATGCATAAGGTTTTTTACAACACCCATTTCATAATAAACAGATCCTAATATAGTCTCTATTGTGACCTTGGACATGGGGTAGTCCTTGACATCCCCATGGATTCAACAAACACTCATACGTTTGCCTGGGATATAGTCTCCAGCTATGAAGCTGGCATGCACCAGAGTGACCAGGCTACCAGAGTCCAACAACGCCTGGATAGAAAGGCCATGCACTACAACATTGCAGACCTGAGGCCCAGTCTCTAGTCCTGTTGCCGCAGCACAGACAGGTCTGGCAAATAATGATCGACACCTACCAGCATCACAGTCCATTGCTTCAGAGGTGCATGGGCACTGGGAAGCAAGATGTCCCTGCTCATGGCATCTCCAACACTGTACCAGCCCTGGTTTCTCCAGCAGAGAGTTCCTTCTTGGGCTGGTGGACTGCCTAGAAAACACATCTCGAGCTCTTTTCTCTCCGCTCTCAAATAACGGAACAGTCTTACTAGGAGGTGCCCTCCGCCGGGTGTTCCTGGGGGATTGTCGCGCTGTAGGGTCATCATGGAGTTCCGCTTCAGTCGCTAGGTACCTCTCCAGAAGGCTGACGAGCTGGTTGGCATCTTTGGGGTCTCCATGTCCAACCCAGCACTGCAACGCAGGAGGAAGAGCTCTGGTGAACCAGTCTAGGACCACCTTCTCCACCATCTTTGCAGGGGTACAGGTGTCTGGTTCCACCCGGTTTTTCACTAGGTGAATCAGGTCGTACATCTGGGATCTGGCAGGCTTGTCCATATGGTGGCTCCAGGTATGTACCTGCTGGGCATGGACAGCAGTTGTTACCCCCAGCTGAGCAAGAATTTCCACCTTTAGTTTATCATAGTCCTGGACATCTTGCTGGTAGAGGTCATAATAGGCCTTTTGGGGTTCACAGGTCAAATAGGGAGCAATGACGTCTGCCCAGTCAGCAGTTTCTCCCATTCGGCCACTCTCTCAAACACAGTCAGGAAGGCCTCCACGTCATCATCTGGGGTCATCTTTTGCAAAGCTCTTTGCACAGCCCGCTTCTCATCTCTCTGCTCCACAGGTCTTTGCGGGCTAGTGACAACAGTCTCTTTAAGAAGTGCAACTTGCTCCATCAGCAAATCATTAGTTTGTTGTTGCTGCACATTGGACTGTACAAGATGCTTCAGTATCTCCTCCATAGTCTCGGTCTGTATAGCGGCAGCAGCCTTCACCCAAGACATAAAAAAAAAAATCTCCAGCAAGGAGTGGACGTGTCATTGCTCCTAGCAACCGCTGTATGCCCGCATCCTCCACCAATTGTCAGGGTCTGGGGTTGCTAGGTGGGGTGGCATAGACACACAAGTCCAGTTTCTTTAGTCCCAGACAAAGGTAGAATTTATTTTCACTCAAAACAGTAGTGCAGCAACAAAAGGAAACAATATAAATACCTGCCCGGCTAGGCTCTAACTGAACACAGAATAGGTTACATCACCTAGAATAGCAGAAATCAAAAGCCAGTTGAATAATTCAGGACACAGGTCCAAAAATATGACCTCTCTGTTTGGCACTCTAGACAAGCTCTGCCCAAAGTCTGCTGCTGGAGCTGACTACTAAAGCCTCCCTTAATGAGCAGACTCTCTGCAGCTGAGTTGCTGCCAGAACATACCCAAAGTGTGGACTGGAGGGGGGGTGGAATGACAGGTCCCACTACCAACCTACCTGCCATTCCTAAAAATCCAGCCTAGTAATGAGCATTTACCATACTGCTCAACAGACGAAAGTTGTCTGCTGAGAACAAACAATCCTTCTGGAGTTTTCTCATCTCACCCACCTTAGTAGTCTGGGTGAGATGTACACCCCCTCCATTACCTGACCAGCCATTGGCTTACAATAGATTGGAGATAGATAGATATATAGATGATAGATAGATAGATAGATAGATAGATAGATAGATAGATAGATAGATAGATAGATACTAAAATATAGCAGCCCTCAAAATGGCCTGGGGGCGGTGCAGAAACAACTAAGACAATTGATCAGAGAAGGGAAAAGCCAACTACAGGCGGAAGATGGAACTACATATGGGGGAGGGTAGAATCTCTGAGGTGTGGGACAGCCTTAAGGCAATTTCAGGACACAAGAAAAAAACAACAGGGCATCGAACAGTAGGGGACAGGAAGTGGCTTAACGAGCTTAATCTATTCTTCAATAGATTCGACTCCAAGCAAATGCTCCCTCCACCAGAATGTCAGCCAATCCCCCTCCCCTCACACACCAAGACCCAACCCCACCGAACTGCGGTCAACTGCAATCTGAATATCTGATCCTGCAGAAGTCTCTAGTGTGTAAGGAAATGAAGAGGATTAGAGCAAACAAAGCGGGAGGACCTGATGGTATAAGCGCAAGAGTTCTTAAAATGTGCAGTGACCAGCTGGGTGGCATTATTACGCACATGTACAATATGAGCCTGAAGCTGGGAGTGGTACCTCAACTGTGGAAAACATCTTGCGTGGTACCAGTCCCAAAGAAACCCAACCCGATGGGCTACAATTACTACCGACCTGTAGCACTGACGTCCCACCTGATGAAGGTCCTAGAGAGACTAGTCCTGACACACCTACGTCCCCTAGTGAGCTCCGCTCTGGACCCCCTCCAGTTTGCCTATTGGCCGGGCATTGGGGTAGATGACGCCATCATCCACCTTCTTCATAGAGCTCTCTCTCACCTGGAGAAACCCGGGAACACTGTGAGAATAATGTTCTGTGATTTCTCCAGTGCTTTCAACACCATTCAGCCAGGACTACTGAGGGAGAAGCTGAACCTTGGTGGTGTGGACCATCACCTGTCCAACTGGATCCTAGACTACCTGACAACCCGCCCTCAGTATGTGAGAGCCCAGGACTGTGTGTCTGACACTGTGATCTGTAGTACGGGAGCACCACAAGGTACAGTTCTTGCCCCATTCCTCTTCTTGAGTAAAACAATTCCAGCTTCAACCGAATCACAGAAATCCAATTCAATGTGGTATAAAAAACTCCAATTTTATTAATCCAAAATTAAAAAATGGTCATATTCCAGCTAAAGACAAAGGCTACGCGTTTTGGGATATTATCCCTTCCTCATGGCATACCCAACAATGAAATACTGACTCCTTAAAAACACTCTCAAAAAGCTGGCTCCACCCCTAAACTTCATTTAACTCTCTATTGACCAAAACAATTATTATAAATACTTATATTATATACACATACATTACATATCTATATATAATTCACATTTTACATTATATTACCAACATTTTATTACCACATTTGATATAGTTCGTACTAACTTGCAGTATGTACTTCCCCCTATTTTATTTACTAGTCAAACTACCATAAATATTGCAAACAATAACCATATTCCAATAGCATTTTAAACAGGGAATGTATACTAATCCACAATCATAAATTGTACTCACTTACCCCTCAATATAATTGTATAGCAGTACCTTCCCCATGCGACACATCCATAGATTCTATTCACACGATCTTCTTACGCGGCATATGATTACTTCCTGTTAGACATCACAACATCCGTATCACATGACTATCGTGTGACTTCTTTTTATCCAGCAACTAACCTATCCTATCGCATGACTGTTACATTGCTACAGTATAACAAAGCAAGAAGATGAAAGACCATTTGTAATAAACCTTATCTATATCCAACCAAGATATTATTATTATTATTATTCAATAGATATATGAGAGGTCTGAGCGTATATTAAGCCCCATTGGATATCTAGTTTTCAACTCTAAGATCCAATATGCTTCTCTCAACAAAACCTGCTTACGCCAATCCCCTCCCCTCTTAGGTTTATTTATTTTCTCGATAGCATAAAATTTTAGGCTAGAGACGTTGCCTCCATGAACTTGAAAAAAATGTTTAGACACATTTGATGACCCTTCACCTTCTTTTACACTACCTTGTATATGCTCCGATATTCGAACTTTTACACTCCGAATGGAGCACCCTACATACATCAGATCACATTGTACACACTCAACCACGTATACAATGTGATCCGTACCACAATTCAAAAAACCATTTATTTCATACTGTCGAGTATATTTGGAGTCATGAAAATATTTAGTTTTTTTCACATAAGGACACATAGTACACCTAGTTTGTCCACAATTAAAAAAAACATTCAACTGCAGCCACGTTGTACTAACATTTTTTTCTCGGATATACATGCTTGGAGAAACTGCATTCCCTATCGTGTGTGCACGACGAGCAACACATTGTACGCCCTCACTGAGTATTGATCTGGTTAAAGGATCCGAGGGAAGGATTGGCAAATTTTGATGGATTATTTTACTAATCTGAGAGAATTGTCTGCTATATGGCGTGGAGAATATGATATTATTATGATTTTTAGTTTTTCTCCTCTTTCCATTTTCTTTTAATAATGATTCTCGAGTTTTTTTGTCCACAATTTTTATAGCTCTCTCCAAGGACCATGGTGGAAAACCACGATCCTGTAATCTTTTAATAGTCACATCTTGCTGAATTCTATATTCCATATCCGTGGAACATGCTCGTCTTGTTCTAATAAGTTCCCCCACGGGGATAGATTTTATAGTGTGTCCAGGATGATGGCTCGATGCCAACAACATGGAATTTCCTGCATTAGGTTTTCTAAAAATACTACTTTCTACAACCCCGGAACACAAATTCCCCGTGAGGGTAACATCCAGAAAGGCAATCTGTCTGTCATGGTGGGAGGAGGTAAATGTAAGACCAATGTTGTTTTTATTAATATATTCTACAAATCCAGATATACTTTCAATTTCTCCTTGCCAAATTATCAACACATCATCTATATATCTCCCGTACCATATGATGTTATTGTGGTACGGGTTAGTGATGGAAAAGATATATTCCTCCTCCCACCATGACAGAAACAGATTGGCGATCGATGGAGAGAAAGGAGCCCCCATCGGGGCTCCTTTAATTTGAAGGTAAAATTGTTCATTAAATACAAAAAAGTTGTGCTTTAATAAAAATTCTGTGACGTCCAACATATACTCACATAATATCATAGAATATTTACTATATTTTTTTAGATGAAATGATAAAGCTACAATAGCCAAATCATGAGAAATATTCGAGTATAACTGTTGGACGTCACAAGTCATCCATGCATATTCTGCTTTCCATGAAAAACCGTTCATGATATTTAATAAAGACTTAGTATCCCTAACTAAAGACTTAGTATCCTGGGATCCTTTGAACTAGCAGCTGTAGTAACCCGTCTAGCCATGAACAAATACTTTCTCTTATCAAATTAATTCCTGCAATAATTGGCCTAAGCGGTGGAGGGTGGATGTTTTTATGTGTCTTCGGTAAGCCATGGAATATGGCAATTACCGGATTAATTGGAATCAGGTGTTTTGACTGCGCTTGTGAAAAAATACCTAACTTAACTCCTTGTTCTACCAACGCTGTTAACCTAGACATAAAAACTCTGGTTGGATCGGCATCCAATTTTTTATATGTTGTCACATCATCCAAAATGTCCAAACAACCTTTCACATAGTCTTGTTCGTTCATTATAACGATTTTACCATCCTTATCGGATTTTTTGATAATAATATCTTTACGTTTTTTCAAATCCTGTAATGCCCGAAATTCTTGGCTACTCAGATTATTTGAACATTTTTTATTCCTACCGACATCATTTTTGCATGAATCCCTCAAAGTCTCGAGGTCCGCCTCTACCGCTTCACACTGTACACTGCTGACTTTAGGTGCAACTCCTCCAGCTGTTACTTACAGAAGTACTCCGATGACTCTGCTATAGTCGGCCTTATCACTGATGGCGACGATAAGGAATACAGAGACTTAAACCGGGATTTTGTTGAATGCTGCCAGCAGAACCATCTCAGGATTAATGCTGGGAAGACCAAGGAGATGGTGGTGGACTTTAGTAAACGGAGAGGTGCTCCGACCCCAGTGGAGATCCAAGGAACATGTATTGAGATAGTCAGGACCTATAAGTACCTGGGTGTGATCCTCAACAATAAACTAGACTGGTCTGATCACCTGGAGGCGCTGCACAGAAAGGACCACAGCAGACTCTACCTGCTCAGGAGGCTGAGGGCCTTCGGAGTCCAGGGGACACTTCTTAGGGCCTTCTTCAACTCTGTGGTTGCCTCAGCCATCTTTTTCGGTGTGGCCTGCTGGGGAAGCAGCATATCAACCAGGGACAGAAATAGACTTGACAGGCTGATCAGGAGGGCCAGCTCTGTCCTGGGGAGCCCCCTGGACCCAGTACAGGTGGTGGGTGACAGAAGGATACTGTCTGTGGTGACCTCCATGCGGGAGAACAAATCCCAGCCCATGTATGAGACCTTGATGGGACTTGGCAGCTCTGTAAGTGACCGTCTGCTTCACCCCAAGTGTGAGAAGGAGCGCTATCGCAAGTCCTTCCTTCCAACCGCGACCAGGCTGTATAATCTACATCAGACCAAACGAAGATCACTACGCACAGAGAACTAATGATTATGACGGTGACCATGAGGTCTTCCTCTTTCTCTTCTGTTTTTTTTTTTTTTTTCCTTAGCTTCTATGGCCTCCTAGCATATCTTCTCTTCTCAGCTTATCTGTGTCTACGTCTGTAATATATTACTCTGTATTATCCTGTATCTGTTTTACTATGCTGCTGTAACACGCTGAAATTTCCCCAATGTGGGACTATTAAAGGATTATCTTATCTTATCTTAATATATATGTAAAAAATAAGTATATTCTGGCCTAACAGAACAAGGTCCCCTGACATGTTTGGAACATCCAACAGGGGGTCCTGTTATTTTGTGGAGACTTCAATGGCATTATGGACACTTTGTTAGATACAGCTAACTTTGCTAGACTGATCACCTCCTGCTTAACCCAGTTTCCCATAGTTGAAGGTCTATACGAAATCTTGTGTGCATGATACACAGCTGAGAGGGACTATACCAATTTTTCTGCTGTTGACATAGACATGTTTATTGTTGACATGAATGCCCTACACACTAGGGGATCCACCATAGAATTAATCACATGGTCAGACCACATAGCAATTATGCTTACCTTGGTAGAAGCAATACCACCCTCAGTCACAAGAATATGAAGAAATAATACCTAACTCCTGAGCCACTCCAAATATCACTCCATGATTGAAAAAGATCTATTAGACTTCTTCCACTTCAATTTCTCTTCCACATCTAATCCATACAACCTTTGGAATGCCCAGAAGTCCTTTATCCAATGAACCCTAGTCAAAATTGCCTATAGGGACAAGGCAGAACGTCTGGAGCTCATTTCATACACTGTGTCTAAACTATCTACTTTGGAAGCTACCAACAAGTCGAATCCAGACCCTTCCAATTCTACTCGACTACTTAACAGCTGTGACTTCTTTTCCTCCATTACTATGAAAGGGCTCTGAAATGATCCAAAGCTAAGTTTCAAAACAACCAAGCGGGCAAAGTCTTAACTCACCAGCTGAAAGACAAAGCAGTCAAACTCACCAGGATTCTGCACATCAAACATCCTAGTACCCTTAAAAGACTATTTTGCGCAATTGTACAAACTTAGTATCATATACCTCCACCTGCTGACCACTGACCACCAGTCTCGTTTTCAACTTTCTAATTGGTTTCATTCTCCTTGGCCTCAGTCGGCCTTGACAGCACCAATCTCTCTTCCAGAGCAGCAAAAAACACTGAATGCTCTGCCTAAGGGCAAATCCCAGGTGCTAAATGGCTCCTCCAATGAATGTCTTCTCCAGTTTCAGAAGATCTTCTTGACTTTTTCAACCATGCTATGTCAGGAGTGTTGCTCCCGCAAGAATCTCTGTCAGCTCTGATAGTCACTCTCCTCAAGCTTGCTAACACACCTTCTAATTTCAGACCAATATCATTGCTGAACTCAGATCTCAAACTGTAGACAAAATTGCCAGTGTCTTGATTGGCTCTTCAGGATCAGGTTGGATTCATTAAAGGCTGCCAGGCTTCAAATAATACTAGACACATCTTTTACTTACTGCTCACCATGGGCACTGAGAAAACATATGACTGTATCAGCTGGACATTTGCCTGCTCTGTACTCCACAAGATGGGGTTTTCTGGTCCTATTCCACATGCTGTGTCAAATCTCTACTTCTCTCCCTCGGCCAAAGTTTTCACCAAAGGTATATTGTCTTATACGCAATGGCACAAGGCAAGAATGTCCATTGTCCTCACTGACCTTTATATTGACTAGTGAATCCCTGGCTAAGACCATGAACATCCCTCTTCATCTCCTAGATCATCTCAAATTGAACTTCCCCATGACAGGAGATCTTGGACTACTGGAGGATTAAGATCACTCCTTCAATTTTACAGACCTCTAAAGCCAACTTTTTTCTCGTCTGGTGGCTCTGGAGAGAGGCTTTCATACTTACACCAATCACAGTTTGTCTTGGTTGGACAGAGTTACAAATGTTACTATTTTCAAAGTTACTTTACCTGTTCAGAACTATCCATTTGGCCCCACCTCCTGTTTTTATTCATAGGGTCAATGCCTAAATTTGTATGGAACTCTATGGCAAGGCTGAGACTTCCCTCCATTAGAAGCATGGGGAAGGGGACTAGGAGTGGCAAATATCCATGACTGCTATGTTGCCTCTCCTCTCTCCACCAACAAAGACTGGTGGCACAGTAATAATAACAAATCCTGGGTGAAAATTGAATCTCAAATCCCCCCCTAATCACAATCTTAGAGATTAGCTCCTCTACTCGATTTGGACTGACAAACTACCAACGCTTCCCTCTCCATTCTGCAGCATCTGACCCTCATCTGGTGACACATTCACCGTTCTACAGGTAAAGGACAAACCTTGAATATACTATTGGCCCCTATGGAGTTCATTGAACTACACATTCCTGATCTCAACCTACAGTCCTGGAAAACGTACGGCAATACCTCTTTTTCACAATTGTGGTGCGAGCGATCACTTGCCTCATTCCAATCTATGCAAACTAATTATAATCTATTCTCTAAATGCCTCTTCATCTAATTGAGAATTAAACACTTCCTCTCTTCTCAACATCACTCGTTTTTTGTCTTCAAAAAGACTGTACTGGATCTTTTTAAGTTACCTAACCCATCCATCAAACTCCTTAGCTCCATATACAATACTATGGAATCGATAGACTGCTTATCAAAAACCACCGTGATCCTCATCTGGGAGATTCATCTTCAACAATCCTACTCGCTGGTATAGTTGTAAAAGGAATTATCTTTCACTAAGAAAACTTTAAATGTGTGACAGGTGCGGCCATGGTATCAGGGTCGCATCCTGTTCTGCTGGTTCTGTTCAGTCCAGCATGCATGGGGTTAACCCCCTTGCAGCCGATAGGCGTGATTGGTCTGCTGACTGAGACTGGTGTCAGCCTATTGGCATCTGGTTTGACGCACCTGGGCTGGCTGATTGGTCCCTCCTTCCCTCCATTTAAGAAGGCCAGTTTGGACGCCTGGTTCTCTAGCCTCAAAACTCAAACCTCAAATGCTCATGGTGCACGGCAGTGCAAAACTTTAGTTTGGCAGAGTACTACCTTAGCTAGGTAGGGCTTTAGATAGAATTGTTCCATAGATAGAATTGTTTCCTAGAATGTGTCCCTATTAATTGCAAGACTTTTATCATTCATTTAAGCGGCTGCTTTGTACTGCAGTGGCAGCTGCCCTGTGAGGTAACAGGGAGCACTCAGTTGATGGTGTAGCCCTGCAGTGAAGTTATCTGTCGGGGCTTGTTCACAGCAGTGGGCTCTGCAGGATATTTATTATTTAGGTTTTTTTTATACATCCTGCCAATCATAACAGTGATCTTTCACTAAGACCCTCATCCACTGGTTCTATACCCCAGAACAGCTTCATTGAATGTTCCCGAATACCTCAATAACATGTTCAAGAGATGTAGGTGAACCTTCATCTTTTATGATCCTCGATTCCATTCTTATTGGCAAGATGTTTTCTGCTGGATTTCTGATCTCGTGCCTACTACCATCCCTTCCTCTTGGCTCTATTATTTCTACATTTTGACTTGTTCTCGATAGCAATAAGGTCCCTTATCAGACATACTTTGCTCTCGGTCTCTGTGGCTCTTTAACTCAATTGGAAATCAGCTAGCATCCCGTTGACCAGAGACTTGATCACTGTGGTGGACGAGACATGTCAATAAGAAAAGATCCTGTCTCACAAAGTTTTTGGGGATGCCCACTTTGACAGGAACTGGCTTCCATGGGTATCCTATAGGGCTACACTTTCACGACCTTCTTGATCCAACTTCTCAGCTTTCCCTCCTGTCACATCTCAGATTTGGTTTTCCCTCACAGACTCCATATTACTCTAGACTTTTCTGTCTCATTATGGTTACTACTGTTGTCAGTTATTCTCCTATTTCCTATGCTTGTTATCTTTATGTCTTGGCAACTTTATTTGCTTCTTTTACCCTTATTGTTCCTCTTCTTCTTCCCTACAGATGTACTCAGTTGATGTACTCTGAAAACTTTGGACTCTATAATTAGTCTTTTTTTTTTCTTTTTTTTTTTTTTACTATTCCCAAAACATGTAGACCTAGACACTGGGATTATGGCACCAACAGTACACTATAGTGGAATGCAATGGTGGACCAGGCTGCAGGACATGTCTAGTGAGTGGTGACAGTGGTGGTAACTTTTTACTAGAGTTGAGCGAGTAGTATTCGATCAAATACTATGGCATTCAAAATACTCGTACTACTCACAGTAAAGATTCGATTCAAAACCAGTGTATAACATTCGGCCAATCAATGCTGGTTCTGAAGGATGAGTAAAAGCAAAGTTGAAGGAATAGAACATGGTGCAGGGAGAATGATAGACCAGCAGGATAGCATTGCAGAATCCCTCCTGCAGAACCAGTGTTGATTGGCTGAATCCTATACAGTGTATAACATTCAGCCATTCAACACTGGTTCTGCAGGAGGCTTTTTTTTGACGAAGTAGAGTCTAAGATCTGACTACAATGTAGACTGCTCACAGTCCAAGTGCTTAACTGTCCAGTGCTTGCAGTTGCGCTGATAAGACATTCGGGGGGTCTTCCTGCGGACTCTTCCGGATGGGAGGCAGACATTAATGTGAACAGGCCCTTTCTTGTCCTGCAGAACCAGCATTGATTGGCTGAATCCTATACAGTGTATAACATTTGGCTAATCAACGCTGGTTCTGCAGCAGGCTTGTCTTTGCTAGTTGGGAGAGCTGGCAGCATACCTTATTCGGGAGCAGTTATATAGGAATGCATTGACCAGTGTTGATTGGCCGACTGGAGATGTGGCGCCAACATCTAACAGCCACATGAGACCTGTGGGGGCTGAACTAGAGGAGGAGGAGGAGGAGGACATTAGAGCACAAACAATATCTAGACAAATAGATGGAGAGGAGGAGCAGGAGCAACTGGAACAGAAAGAGGGAGATGTGGAGGATGAGGCAGATGACCCAGACACATCCTGAAAGTATGCAGTGGAGATGGATGCAGGCAGTTCCTCAGAGTCACTTATGCAAATGGCCCTATGCATTCTCAATTGACTACTGGCTCTCCACCATGTTAGACCATTGCTATTGGGGAAAAATGGGGACCGTTTTTACACCCGCTGAGAGGAAGGACAAACTGAACTCCTATAGAGACATGCTATGTAGCAAGTTGTATCAACATGCCACTCTGTGGCCTACTCACACTACTGACACCTCTGCACTCTGCTACTGATGACTGTAATGGCTTCTCACACTGCTGCAACATCTACTCTGCCACTGGGTCTCTGTATGGTCTCATAAGGCTGTTGCTACTTCCACAATATATTGACTTGACACCTGTGGACTACTCACACTGCTGCCACCTCTGCACTCTGCCACTCAGTGACTGTATGTACTCCTCTTCTGCAACCTCCACCCTACTAATGGGTCATTGTGTGGCCTCATAAGGCTATTCTACCCTCCACACTCGGCCACTGGGTCACTGTATGGCCTCTTAAGGCTATTCTACCCTCGACACTCTGCCACTGGGTCACAGGCCTCCTCACTCTACTGCTGTCTCCCCATGCAACTGCCGCCTTGCCACTCGGCCACTGGGTCACTGTATGGCCTCATAAGGCTGCTGCAACCTCCACACTCTACCACTGTGTTCAAATAAGTGAGGTGTGCAGCAGTTCTAAGAGTGAAGCCTGTCATGTGCGTGTCATACTGACTCACTGTATTGTTTCACTACCACAGCAGACTCCCCATGTGTGTTACTACAAGACTCAGTGTCCTACACCACTATATATACTATACTATATACTCCACTATATATACTATACTATATACACCACTGCTTTTTGTTAAATTCCAAAACTTTGCTCACCTCTAGCAGTAATGAAGCTTTTCTCTGATAGAAGACATACCTTGCAGCACCCCTGCTCACTGTGAGGACCATACCAGATTACCCCCTCGTAAAAGGTTTCTTAAGTATAACATCCTAAATTGTCAGATGCGGAGATGTGCAGCAATGGAGGGGTTAACCATCTTGCAGTTTTTTGTTTGTTTTTTTTTCCAAAGACTGTGGGGGGAATCTTACAGGCCAACTTAATTTGGGGTTTGTACCAAACTTGTTTGACCCAAAACAAATCTAGGACAAGAGTTTTGAGCCCAAAAGAAAACAAAATCTTTGCAATGTCATATTACTTGCCTTTGCTCTTTTTCCTAGCCCACTTGTTATTAATGACATGCACCTCTATATCTTTCTTGTTCTGTTCAAAAACCTTTAACAAAAATTATTGAAACAAAATGAAAACAAAATCTTGAAAGGTTCGTTCACCTCTACTTTTGATAAGTGCTCCTTGAAATCTTCAAACCAATGCTAAATTCATCTGCTTTTTAAAAACAAATTATTTGTCTTTGCTTTTCTTCACAACAAACTATTAATTATAATTTTACATTAATAATCCATAATTCCATGAAGTAAAGCCTCTTGAGTATAAATCTCCCAGGACTCATTTTCCTGCCACCTGCTCTATTATTTAGTATATAAAGATCTAGACTTAGCCGCATTCTGGTCACATTCATGGATCTTATCACCACACAACATCTCGGCTGCCGGCTTTGGCTTTTGGGACTTTTTTCATTAAACAAATATCAATTTCCCTTTTGTTACACAGATATATTTGTGCCACGAACATGACTGTTTAACTCTTTAGCTATTGAAGCTAGTTCTAGTTTATTGCTACATAAAATATAATCTGTATTACATGGAGGAGAAGAATCTGACGGCCGACACTGAGTTTTTCCTTTTAGGATTTCAGTGCAGCCAAAATGTAAGAATGTTCCTGTTCTGTCTTCTCCTGGTGGATTACTGTGGGACAATATGTGGGAACCTCCTGATCATCACCCTGGTGTCCACCAGTAAGATCCTCCACACTCCAATGTACTTCTTCATCTCACAACTCTCCATCAGTGACATCTTGGTCATCACAGAAGTTGTCCCCAACCTTCTCCACATCCTACTGAATAATGGTGGAACCATCTCTTTCATTGACTGTATCACTCAGCTATATTTTTTTGGTGGCTCTGAAGCATCTGAATGTCTTCTTCTGGCTGTGATGTCCTATGACAGATATGTGGCCATCTGTAATCCCCTCCGTTACTCCACCATCATGACCAGTGGACATTGTGTGATATTGTCTATTACTTGTTTGTTAGTTGGGTTTTCTAGCAGTTTGGGTCAAATCATGAAAATTGCAAAGCTTACATTTTGCACACACATCATTGACCATTTATTCTGTGACCTTATACCCTTACTAGACCTCGCCTGTTCTGACACCTTTATCATTCATATACAGATTTATGTAATAGGGATTCCAACTGTCTTCATCCCAACCATCATCATTGTATTGTCTTATACTTCTATTGTTCGGGCAGTCTTAAGGATCCCATCCAGTACTGGTAGACAGAAAGCCTTCTCCACCTGTAGCTCCCACCTCATTGTGGTCTCCATATTCTATGGAACAATATTTATTGTTTATGTCGTAGCAACAAAAGGCCTCACAACCTCCATGAGTAAGATCCTGTCCCTGCTATATACTGTGTTTACTCCATGTATTAACCCCATTATATACAGTCTGAGGAATAAGGATATTAGGAAAGCCATAAAGGAAATAATTCATAAGCGTGAGATCTGGTAAATTAACAATAACATGGTTTTTAGTTGATTTTTTTTTAGAATTGAAATAGAACTGAAATATAACATAATTTCACTACAATTCATTAAAATGCAAAATACTGAGATATTCTATATCATATATCTATAGTATACTCATTAGTCTATTCTCAGCATAGTAAGGAGGGATATAGGATATCTCGCTATTACCAGGTGTATTGTTTGTATTTTGACTAATTTTAATAAAAGTTATATTTTGGTTTATTTCTAGTTCTGTAATAAGTTGTCTCCATTTGGCCCAGTAATGCATTACTAGAATGGAAACATGACAATGTGCTCAGAATTGGATCCAAAGATTTGTGTCTAGAACATTAGAAGGGTTGGTCGAGTAGTGCTGGCGATGACGGAAATAAATCCAGATAAAGAGTCACGTTCAACCAGTGTATGGCCGGTCAGATACTCCAAGACCATAGAGATTCAGGAGATGATGGGATCTCCTAGTATAAGGGTCTGGGGTTGCTAGGTGGGGTGGCATAGACACACAAGTCCAGTTTCTTTAGTCCAAAACAAAGGTAGAGTTTATTTTTGCTCAAAACAGCAGTGAAGCAACAAATGGAAACATTGCAAAAATAAATCCCTGCCCGGCTAGCCACTAACTAAACATAGAATAGGTTATCTCACCTAGAAGAACAGAAATCCAAAAGCCAGTAGAATCATTCAGGACACATCTCCAAAAAATAACCTCTCTGTTTGACACTCCAGTCAAGCTCTGCCCCCAGTCTGCTGCTGGAGCTGGCTTCTTAAGCCTCCTTTAATGAGCAGACTCTCTACAGCTGAGTGTTAGGATTGGGTCCCGCAGGTTGCTCTCCCAGTGCACAGCGCCACCTGCGGGTCAGTCTAAGTCCAGCTTTCACCCTACTGAGCATGCTCAGACTTTTGGAGCCGCTCACAAGCTAAGTGTCATTTCTCCCCTACTGAGCATGAGTGGTGAGGTCATGACCACCGCCCCTATTGGGCGGGGTCTTCTTTTTAAATAGTGTGAGCCGGCACCCACCGGGGGCTCACACTTTGACTAAAGATTGACTAAAGTCCACGGAAGGTTGTTTATGACAGTAGTTCCAGGGATAGGCTCCGGTGTTCAGGCAGGTTGCCAGACTAGGCCTCTGTGTGGGGTTCATCTGCTTCTATCTGGGTGCTGTTAGGTAGGACCTGTAAACCCTGAACTGTCAGCTCTACACCAGGGCTAGGAGCAGTAGACACTGTTCCAGCCTGTGGAGCTGCAGCAGGTTTAGTCTCTGAGCTAGCCTTATTTGAACTGCCAAACTTCATTGGTAACTCCTCCTAGCTGTTGCAGGAGCATGTTCAAACTTCCGTGGTAACTCCTAGCTTTTGCAGGAGCATGTGTGTTTGCTGGCCTGGGGTTAGTAAACCCTTGGCAGCCTTGTTTGTTTCAGTTGTACAGGTGCACCTTTCCAGTGAGGTTAACTGGCAGGGGTAGTTGCACCCTGTTCACATTTAGTACCACACCGCACCACTGCCAGTGTTTGTCACAACCTGTTCACATTGAGTTCAGACATACAGCCGCCCATCTGGGCCTGTGGACCTCACTGCAGTGTCTTGTAAACTAGAGGTTCTGTTGTTTAAAAAATATTATATAGAACCGTAACACTGAGTTGCTGCTGGAACATCCCCAAAGTGTGGACTGGAGGGGGGTGGAATGACAGGTCCCACTACCAACCTACCTGCCATTCCTAAAAATCCAGCCCAGTACTGAGCATTTACCAAACTGCTCAGCAGACAAAAGTTGTCTGCTGAGAACAAACATTCCTTCTGGAGTTTTCTCATCTCACCCACCTGAGTAGTCTGGGTGAGATGTACGGACTAGAGGGATTGGTGGCAACGAATTACCCACCTCTGTATTTGAGGCCACCAAGGATTCCCTCTGGTTCCAGGGCTTAATCAAGTTCACATAGTAGATTTGAAAAGGCTTCCTTTTCCCTGGTTGGTGAACCTTATAGTTGACTGGCCCTACTTTTTCCACAATTTCATATGGGCCTTGCCATTTTGCTAAGAACTTGCTCTCCACAGTAGGCACCAAAATAAGAACTCTGTCCCCTGGGTTAAACTCTCAGACTCTGGCAGAACGATTGCAAATTCTGCTTTGGACCTCTTGTTCTCTTTGCAGATGTTCTTTTACAATTGGCATGACTGTTGAAATGTGGTCCTGCATTTGAGCTACATGCTCTATGACACTACGGTATGGGGAAGCCTCCGTTTCCCAGGTTTCTTTGGCTATATCTAGTAAGCCCCTGGGGTGTCTACCATAGACTAATTCAAAAGGGGAAAAACCTGTAGATGCTTGTGGAATCTCTCTAATAGAGAACATCAGGTATGGCAACAGGCAATCCCAGTCACCACCATCTTTTTCTATCACCTTTTTAAGCATATGCTTGAGAGTCTTATTAAAGTACTCCACTAACCCATCTGTCTGGCGGTGATACACAGAGGTCCATATGTGGGTAATATTAAACAGCCTGCATAGCTCTTTCATCACCTTTGACATGAACAGTGTGCCTCTGTCGGTCAGTATCTCTTTAGGTATGTCTGTCCTGGAAAACATATAGAATAACTCATGGCAATACTCTTTGATGTTGTATTACGTAAGGGAACCGCCTCAGGATAGCGAGTAGTGTAATCTAAGACAACCAGAATATATTGATGACCTCTAGGTGACTTGACTATTGGACCGACCAAGTTCATAGCAATCCTTTTAAAAGGCACTTCAATGATGTGCAGGGGAACCAAGGGACTACAGAAATGTGGGGCTGGGGCATGTACCTGACACGTAGGACAGGACGCAGAGTAGTTCTTCACTTTCCTGTACACGCCTGGCCAATAAAATCTTTGGAGAATCCTCTCCTGTGTTTTCTCAGCCCCTAGGTGTCCCCCAAGCACATGATTATGGGCCATATCAAGTACCACATGGCGGTATGGCTTTGGTACAAGAAGCTGCTCCATAATTTCCCCATTACTTTTTGAAACCCGATACAAGAGGTTATTATTCATAGCAAATTGTGGGAATTGGTGGTCGGCGTCAGGTTCCTGAGGCACATTGTTAACAACTGTCACATTATCATGAGCATTAGCAAGAGTTGGATCTCTCAACTGTGCAGTACCAAAATTATCCAGTGATACCTCTAATTGAGGTATATAAGACTCAGGGGCTGGGAAAGAGGCATCATCCTCCTCTCCAGCTAGGACGTGTAACGGAAAGGTGTAGCTCTCCTCATGCACTTTGGGCGTAGGCGGGGTTTCCACCTTTGGCAGTGTGGTTGTACCTTTTCCCCACAAATCCCAGAACAAAGAGAAATCACATCCCAAAATCACATTATGCAGAAGGTTTTTACAACACCCACTTCATAATAAACAGATCCTAATATAGTCTCTATTGTGACCTTGTACATGGGGTAGTCCTTGACATCTCCATGGATGCAACAAACACTCATACGTTTGTCCGGGATAAAGTCCCCAGCTATCAAGCTGGCATGTACCAGAGTGACCAGGCTACTAGAGTCCAGCAATGCCTGGACAGAATGGCCATTCACCACAATTTGGCACACCTGAGGCACAGTCTCTAGTACTGGTCCGCAGCACAGACAGGTCTGGCAAATAATGATTGACGCCCACCAGCGTCACAGTCCATTGGCTCAGAGGTGAATGGGCACTAGGCAGCAATATGTCCCCGCTCATGGCATCTCCAACACTGTACCAGCCCTGGTTTCTCCAGCAGAGAGTCCCTTCCTGGGCTGGTGGACTGCCCGGAAAACATGTGACCTCCCAATTCATAAGAATGGCCGCCGCCCTATTCGTGTCATTTCAGTTTTGGAGTGATAGGGAGAGTGTGGTGTCAGACTGTCAGTGCGATACAGGGCTTTGGTTAGGCAGGAATTGTCAATAATAACAGCTCTTCTCAGAGCTCAATAATAGCTAGCTAGCAAATCATGCAGTGTAGCAGCAGGGGATGTGGGGGAAGATGTGGACATGCATACCCAGCTGTATATCCACTCCACAGTCCAGGGACTGGAGAGGGTCTGCCAGCAGTGTCCCTTGTCAGTAGCAGCAGGGGACGTTGGCGAGGACGTGGGCGTGCATACCCAGCTGTATATCCACCCCACAGTCCAGCTACTGGAGAGGGGCTGCCAGCAGTATCCCTCGTCAGTAGCATCAGGGGGAGAGGATGTGGACGTGCATACCCAGCTCGATGTATAGTCCACAGTCCAGGTACTGTAGAGGGGCTGCCAGCATTGCCTCTCGTCAGTAGCAGCAGAGGACATGGGCGTGCATATCCAGCTGGGTGTCTAGTCCACAGTCCAGGTACTGGAGAGGGGCTGCCAGCATTGCCTCTCATCAGTAGCAGCAGGGTACGTGGACGTGCATACCCAGCTGGGCGTCTAGTCCACAGTCTAGGTACTGGAGAGGGGCTGCCAGCATTGCCTCTCGTCAGTAGCAGCAGAGGACGTGGACGTGCATACACAGCTGGGAGTCTAGTCCACAGTCCTGCTACTGTAGAGGGGATGCCACCAATATCCTTTGTCATTATGAGCAGGGGACATAGGCTAGGATGTGGATACCCAGCTGTATATCCACTCCACAGTCCAGGTACTGGAGAGGAGCTGCCAGCAGCAGAAGGGGACATGGGTGAGGACGTGGATAACCAGCTGTGTATCCACTCCATAGCCCAGGTACTGGAGAGATTCAGTCAGCAAACTTTACTCTTCCTCCTCATATTCCTCCTCCTCCTCCTACAACTACAACCCCAGCCCCTAATTCTGCATGTGAATTTTTTTTTCTTTTTAATATAAAAAAATATATATACTTCCATTATCTCTCCCCCCCCCCCCCAGGGGGTTGCAACTCAATTTTTTAGGGCTCCAGCCCAAGGGCCTGAAAAATAGTTTTTGGGGCACCCCCCCCCCAAGGGGTTGAAATCTATTTTTTTAGGGCTGCCCCCAAGGGCCTGAAAATTAATGTTTTAGGGCTCCCCCCAAGGGCCAAAAATGAAACACTGCTGCTGCATGGGTCTACTCACCAAAAGGGCATAAAACACTGCTTTTTAAAGGCTCTACTCACTCCAAGGGCCAAAATCACTGTATTTTAAAGGCTTAACTCACCCAAAGGGCCCACAAATCTCTGCTGGTGAAGGCTGAATGAAGTTAAAGGGCCTAAAACTCTGCAGGTAGAGGCTGAAGTCACCTGAAGGGCCTCAATCTCTGCTGGGAGCTCAGCTTAAGGGCCTGGAACTTAATGTGGAAGGGCTCACGTTAAGGGCCTTAAAAGTGAATTTTGGAAGGTCTTACCACACACATCCACAATGACAGGTCAGGGTGGGAACTGAAGGATTTCCCATTGCCTATTCCATCTGTGGTTGTCATGGGCAATGTGATTTAAAGGGGGGCTTGTTAATGTTTGTTTAGCTTAAATTGGGGTTTGTGTCCATCCATTTGGGGAGTAAAGAAGGTTTACAGATATTTTCCCCTTCCTACGCATTCCTGCACATTCTATTATCCCCCATAGTGGTCCCTGCACACAGTATTATCCCCCATAGTGTCCCCTGCACACAGTATTATGCCCCATAGTGGCCCCTGCACACAGTATTATGCCCCATAGTGGCCCCTGCACACAGTATTATGTCCCATAGTGGCTCCTGCACACAGTATTATGTCCCATAGTGTCCCCTGCACACAGTATTATCCCCCATAGTGGCTCCTGTACACAGTATTATGCCCCATAGTGGTCCCTGCACACAGTATTATGTCCCATAGTGGCTCCTGCACACAGTATTATGCCCCATAGTGGCCCCTGCACACAGTATTATGTCCCATAGTGGCTCCTGCACACAGTATTATGCCCCATAGTGGCCCCTGCACACAGTATTATGTCCCATAGTGGCCCCTGCACACAGTATTATGTCCCATAGTGGCTCCTGCACACAGTATTATGCCCCATAGTGGCCCCTGCACACAGTATTATGTCCCATAGTGGCCCCTGCACACAGTATTATGCCCCATAGTGGCCCCTGCACACAGTATTATGTCCCATAGTGGCTCCTGCACACAGTATTATGCCCCATAGTGGCCCCTGCACACAGTATTATGTCCCATAGTGGCCCCTGCACACAGTATTATGTCCCATAGTGGCCCCTGCACACAGTATTATGTCCCATAGTGGCTCCTGAACACAGTATTATGTCCCACTGCTGACATCCATAAACAATTATTATACTCTGGGGTCTTTTCAGACCCCAGAGTATAATAATCGGAGACCCGGGGGAATAAAAACATAAAAAACTACTGTTTCTTACCTGTCCCCCGGCTCCTACGCTGCCGTCCTTCTGCAATGAAATTGGACGTCACATGACCCGAGATGCAGGCCGGGTTCATGTGACGTCAGAGACTTCAGACAACAAGGAAGGAGGCCTGGCCAGGATCGTGGAGAGGTAAGTAACTGTGTTTTTTATGTTTCTTACCTCTCCCGGTCCACCGATCATTATACTCGGGGGTCCGAAAAGACCCTCGAGTATAATGATAGCAGCGATAGCGGCTGTCACCGGGCCCCTAATGTCCCGGGCCCTGTGGCAGCTGCCTCTGCTGCTATTGCGGTAGTTATGCCACTGTATGGAATCGATAGACTGCTTCTCAAAAACCACCGTAATCCTCATCTGGGAGATTCATCTTCAACAATCCTACTCGCTGGTATACTTGTAAAAGGCATTATCTTTCACTAAGAAAACTTTAAATATGTGACAGGTGTGGCCATGGTATCAGGGTCACAGGCTGTTCCGCTGGTTCTGTTCAGTCCAGCATGCATGGGGTTAATCCCCTTGCAACCAATAGGAGTGATTGGTCTGCTGACTAAGGCTGCATTCACACTGAGTAACGCTGGCGTTTTTTGTGCTTATTTTTGCACATAGCGCCGCGTTAGCGCCGCGTTAACGCAGCATATACGCCGCGTTTGCGCCGCGCTATTTTGCGGTGGCGTTGACCGGCGCAAACGCGGCGTATACGCGGCGCTAACGCGGCGCTATGTGCAAAAATAAGCACAAAAAACGCCAGCGTTACTCAGTGTGAATGCAGCCTTAGACTGTCAGCCTATCGGCATCTGGCTTTACGCACCTGGGCTGGCTGATTGGTCCCTCCTTCCCTCCATTTAAGAAGGCTGGTTTAGACGCCCGGGTCTCTAGCCTCAAAACTCAAACCTCAAATGCTCATGGTGCACGGCAGTGCAAAACTTTAGTTTGGCAGAGTACTACCTTAGCTTGGTAGGGCTTTAGATAGAATTGCTCCCTAGATAGAATTTTTTCCTAGTTAGAATTGTTTTCTAGTTAGAATTTGTCCCTAGTAATTGCAAGACTTTTATCATTCATTTAAGCGGCTGCTCTGTACTGCAGTGGCAGTGTGAGGTAACAGGGAGCAATCAGTTGATGGTGTAGCCCGGTAGTGTTAACTGTCGAGCCTTGTTCACACCAGTGTGCCCTGCAGTTCAGAGCCCAGTGGGTTCCACAGGATATTTATTATTTAGTTTTTATTTTAATACATCTTTCCAAAACAATGACTAAGACCCTCATCCACTGGTACTATACCCCCAGAGCAGCTTCATTGAATGTTCCTGAATACCTCAATAATGTGTTCATGAGATGTAGGTGAACCTGGATCTCTATTTCATCTTTTATGGACCTCGATTCCATTCTTATTGGCAAGATGTTTTCTGCAGGATTTCTGATCTTGTGGCTACTACCATCCCTCCCTCTTGGCTCTATTATTTCTACAATTTGACTTGTTCTCAATAGCTATAAGGCAAGGGTCCTCAAACTGCGGCCCGAGGGCCACATGCGGCCCGCCAAGCACTTCTATCTGGCCCCGCAGGCAACGCCGGCAGGCGTGCATTTATAATGAAGCTCCTGGGGAGCTCGGGCCAGGCCATGGAGTACACTTCATTTTACCTATTGGAGGCACCGCTCCAGTGGCGGATCCAGGGTTTGCGGGGCCCTGGGCAATTGACTTTGGCGGGGCCCTACGCGCAGCGCGCCGCAGCAAATTAGGTCCCGCCCACTTTTATGTTGACTCCGCCCATTCTCATTCATTTTTCATGTGATTCCACACAGTATAATCCTCCTACAGTCACCCGTAAATTATATGTCCCCCCTCCATCTCTCCCCCATTTTCATATACACCCTTCATCTACCCCTAGTGTCATGTCCCCCCCTCTATCTCTGTCCCCAGTTTCATGCCATTCTCCCCCTTTATCTGCCCACAGTTTCATGTCCCCCCGTCTCTGCCCCAATGTCATGCCATTCTCCCCCCCTTCATCTGCCCCAGTGTCATGCCATTATCCCCCCCTTCATCTGCCCCAGTGTCATACCATTCTCCCCCCCTTCATCTGCCCCAGTGTCATGCCATTCCCCCCCTTCATCTGCCCCAGTGTCATGCCATTCTCCCCCCTTCATCTGCCCCATGTCATGCCATCCCCCCTTCATCTGCCCCAGTATCATGCCATTCTCCCCCCTTCATCTGCCTCAGTGTCATGCCGTTCTCCCCCCTTCATTTGCCCCAGTGTCATGCCGTTCTCTCCCCCTTCATTTGCCCCAGTGTCATGCGGTTCTCGCCCCTTCATCTGCCCCAGTGTCATGCTGTTCTCCCCCCTCCATCCACCCCAGTGTCATGCTATTCTCCCCCCTTCATTTGCCACAGTGTCATGCTGTTCTCTCCCCCTACATCTGCCCCAGTGTCATGCCGTTTTCCCCCCCTTCATCTGCCCCAGTGTCATGCTGTTCTCCCCCTCCATCTGCCCCAGTGTCATGCTGTTCTCCCCCTCCATCTGCCCCAGTGTCATGCCGTTCTCCCCCCTTCATCTGCCCCAGTGTCATGCTGTTCTCCCCCCCTCCATCTGCCCCAGTGTCATGCCGTTCTCCCCCCTCCATCTGCCCCAGTGTTATGCTGTTCTCTCCCCCTCTATCTGTCCCAGTGTCATGTCGTTCTCCCCCCTCCATCTGCCCCAGTGTCATGCTGTTCTCCCCCCCTCCATCTGCCCCAGTGTCATGCTGTTCTCCCCCCTCCAGCTGCCCCAGTGTCATGCTGTTCTCCCCCCCTCCATCTGCCCCAGTGTCATGCTGTTCTCCCCCCCTCCATCTGCCCCAGTGTCATGCTGTTCCCCCCTCCCCTTCATTTGCCCCCCAGTTTCTTTGGGCCCCCTCCATCTTTGTCCCCAGTTTCATGCCGTTCTCTCTCCACCACCTTCATGTTCTCCAGTGTCATGCTGTTCCCCCCCTCCCCTTCATTTGCCCCCCAGTTTCATGGGCCCCCTTCATTATGTTCCACCTTAATATTTAATACAAAACAAACACACTCACCTTCTATCACTCACCTTCCATCGTTCCCCCAACGCTCCTCTCTCTCACTCCAGTGCAGTCACATACGCGATGCAGGAGCTGTGACCTCAGCTCCTTCTTAGCTCCGGCCCGGCTTGCGTGTGTAAGCGTGATGTGATGACGTCATCGCGCCTACACACGCAAGCCGGGCCGGAGCTTTAAAGCAGGAGCTGAGCTCACAGCTCCTGCTTTAATCGCGTATGTATTCCAGCTCATCGGCGGACGGACGCCGATGAGCTGAAATCGTGACAGGCAAGTGCCGGGGGGCCCCCAGAGGCTCTGTGGGCCCCGGCACTTGCCCGACTATGCCGAGGCTGACCGGGACCAATTTGTGTTAGGCCCTGGATCCGCCCCTGCACCGCTACCGATGTCTGTGCGACCTGCTCTGCCTCCGGCCCACTGTTTAAAAAGTTTGAGGACCCCTGCTATAAGGTATAGCATTCAAGAACAAGGCTACCAGTGTATAGGATTTGGCCAATTAATGCTGGTTCTGCAGGATGAGTAAAAGAAAAATTGAAGGAGTAGGACACGGCGCGGGGAGAATTATAGACCAGCAGGATAGTATTGCAGCA